>NW_009620746.1:0-5577 GCF_000690535.1 Cariama cristata | reverse complement strand
AATCACAAACATAATACTGTATATGTGACATTCATTTACTGTTACTGGAGAATCTCCGTTCTGCATCAGTGGCAAATCATGTCTCACTTGTTAGAGGTAACAATACTTATGGTTAGAGTCATACAAAAAACAAGACCAAGAAGGTCAATTCTTTAGAAACAATTTTTTTTTATTTTGGGTTTGTCACAGCGTTGAATGAAAGCAAATATATATAAGGAATACATTTGTATTACAGCAGTAGATTTATAAGATGTAGATATATCAGAATGGAAAAACATCTAAGTTTTCGTATCTTTCTATTGGGTTCACAAGCCTTGAATTAGTGTTGGCTGAAGAACTGTAAAATTAATTTCTCCCTTCCTAGACTACATTAGGCATTCAGCACACCAAAAAATATTTCAAGACATTTCCTTCAGAATTGTTTTCCACTCCATGAGTTAATCAGTTTTGTTAAAACTTTCCCAGAATGCATCATTGTGCCACTATAATTATTGTGCTACTATAATTATTTCAGGACTTCCTTAGTTATTTTTTTATTAGCAGATGGACTTCTTTATTTTGCTAAATTATGGGGAAAATATACCCTATCTCAATTGCCAGGATTAACTCAATTTTCTTCTCAGCCTTTTTTTTTCACCTTCATTTAAAATTTGGTAAAAAAAATACTTGTAAAATTAATTTGTCAGTATTTTTCTCTCTCTAGCTTAAATGTCTTTTCTTTGGAGGATGTCATATATTTTTAGAAGACCACAGTTTTCAGCTTATGTCTTACAAATTTCACTTACATCTTGTTTTTTAAGTGTTTCATTTAAAGCTGAGAGAGAGACAGACAGACAGAGAGAGAGATAGACAGATTTTTAACCTGCTTAAAAGATTGTCAGCAGCACTTACTGTAACTGCTATTTTCTGTAAAAAAGAGCAAAATGAGTTCTAGGAGATGGGGACTAGTGGAAGGGACATATTTGTCTGACTTTATCTTTAATGGAAAGTGAATTTACAGAGGGCCTAAGAAGTGCTGGGGTACCTCATAAACTGAGGGCATTGTCTGTAACTAGAAAAGGCAGGAAGGTGGTGACCCTATATTATCTGCTTTGAAGCTTAGAAGCTTCTGATGCTCTAGAGGGCATCAGAGTGAAAACAAACAAACAGGCAAAACCCTTTGTCCCAGAGGAAAAAAACAAACCCAGGCTTATCACATTTAATTACAGAAAACAACAGTAATTGGAGGGATTAATCACTTGACTGCTATTAAAACTGTGTTATGGCATGTTCCACCTCTGTATAAGCACAGCTGAGTGATAGCAGTACAGTTTTACTGAATCTCTCCTGAGACAATGCCAAGGAGGCAGTTTACAGCACTCATGCAGACATTTAATATAAGCTTACTTATGGTGGTTGCTTAAAATAAAACTCTTAAACACCTCATAATTAATGGATGCTGATTTACCACAAGTAGGAGACCTACTCAATGGTCTTGCAAAGAAAACTGATTTATCCGTGTATACACACTTTACTTTTTCTTTCTAACTAAACGATCCAGGTATTTTGATTCCTAGAGCTGCTATTTCAAAAGCTCAAGTCTTAAAAATTTCATATCCTAGTCTCAGTTGAGAGGTCAGTCAGAGTTTATAACTAAGGGGTCTTTAATGGTGGACAGACCAAAACTCTTTAGAGGAAAGAAACAGAGGTGGGGAATGGCATCTGAGTCCACAGGCTGTTACCACTAGCACGAGTGACTGAAACTAAAATGCTCCAAGGATGCCATTCCCAGTGAAAACCTAAAGGAGGTTGAAATCCTTATATAAATAGATTTTGAATGGTCTGGTGGGCTACTTCTGTGACTTTATCTAGCTCAAAAATGTAGATGGCATTGCACTAATATAACATTATGGGCTAGCAGACATGAGGAACAGTTCTAATTCTGCCATAGACCTGCACTGTGTTAGTGTAATTTCTTGAACTTTGCTCATCTTCAGCTTTACTATTTTTGAAACAAGGCTGCATGTAACTGACTAAATAACAACCTAGAGATTAGAAAAAATACTTTACAAAGACAAAAGATCAATTACTGCTGAGCTGTACAGGCTTCTTGGTTCTGAACTAAGGTGAGAGATGGTATATAACTAACATGTATTTCCACACTGAAATTTTTAAAATTCATATGAAAACTTCAGTGTTCAACATAAGTCCTGCATGAAAATGTTCAGATAAGAAATCTTCATGAATCATAACAAATAGCTATGTATTTGACTCTTGATTGGCTCTCTAGAAACTACTTGTAACAACACATTATGAATTAGTAATGCTATAGAGCAAGAGCAAGAATAAATAGGACTCCTTACAGGTGTGTGTATGTGTGTTTATAGACAGTTGTTGCAAGCTGATATTAAATAAAATTCTGTATCCAATATAACCTCTTGGCCTCTTTCCTAAAAACGAGCTAAAATGCCAGAGATTCTGAACACAATTTTCAACTTCTAGTATCCCAATATTGGTTTTAATTCCAGTGTTCCTGCTTCCAACTAGGCAATGATTGGCATAAATACCAAGTGTTTGTTCTCATCTATTTTCACTCCTTCTTAGAAGTCTATTTTTAGTGCCTGGAAAACACCCCTTTTTTCCCCACAGGGAGTCAAGCTGCAGCCCTAGACTTTTTCCAAGAGCCCCCTTGGAACACCTGCTTTTCTCAGGATGTTGTGTTATCTTAGTAATTTCATATCAGTTCTGGTTCTTGCTTTTTAAGAAGAAATGATACATTGTAAACAGTGCTGAATTAAGAACAAATTCTTCTTTGAATTTTCATAGGGCATTACGTGTAACATTTTTCGGCCTTCTAAAAATGGCTCTAGTGTCACCGTCTCCTTTAAAGATACAAAATAGCAAGGTCCCAGTTATCTATTTTGGAAGAAAATAGAAGTTCCTTCGTAAACAACTGACAGTATCAGTTAAGGGCAACTGATCCCACCTTTCAAATTCCTGACTGGTATGACTGCTCTGATAATCCTTTCTATTTTAAATCAGGTGTCTCCCAATCATAACTCTCTAGAGTATGCGGTTGACTTAGCACCACAGAAGATAGAGTTTGTCCTTCAAACAGGATACTTTCTGCTTCAAAAAGCAGTATCACCACATTAAGCCATACCTGCTAACCACTGCTCGGCCACTGTAGCACCTGGATGATGTCTGTGTTCATCCTAAGATGTTTATTAATGTTCTGCATGTCTATACCTGAGGTAACATTTTGAGAACATCTTCTTGAAAACTGACTCTGTGATATGATCAAAAATAGTCTAACACATATTAAAGGACAATGCTTAATAAAATTTGCCCTTTTTTAGAACCTATGCTAAAAGACGGGAAATAAATGCACAGAAACGTTCGATGACTTGTGCAGGCTGATATATGGTGAGTGCCATAGTTCAGTCCTTGGTGAGCAAGCCACTTGCTTGTGCTGAAACAGACTGGAATTCTGCACAACTTGAGCACTTGAAAACCAGAAGATTTGGAAGTTTACTCTTTTGGTCTATTCAACAGAAGTCCACTGGCTTTCTTGGCATTCCCTGGTTTTCTACCTATTAAAGCCTCACTTACCATCTTGCCATTTTATTTTTCAATAGCAGCTGACACAACAGGGAATCACACACAGAAGGTATATGGTATTCTGAATCAACAGCACACCTTCAGTTTTCAACAATATGTTTAAAATTCTAGTCCCTTGATGCTTTTATTTACTCATTGGGAAGAGTGGAAGGAATTAAAATTTATACATGGGGGGTAGTAAGAGCAACTAAACCATTGCAGATTGTCAGGTAAAAATTATTTAATTAAAAAATGTAAACACAGAGTCATGAAGTAAATTTTATGCAGTTCTATTGGACATGTGTAAAAGTGGATACAGAAGTGGATGCACTGGGTTTTTTTACACATAACCAGGACACACTACTAAGAAATAAAGACCATCTTCTGTAGGAACTGTGTCATACAAAATATTGAAGAAGCTAGAGTAAGCATAAGGAACCTATTTTGGCAACACCAAATATCTCAGGATTCCACACACCTATTAAAACAGGAGAAATTTTCCATTGAATGCAGCTCTTGTGAACTCCCATGAGAAAAATCATCAAACATGCAATTTGTATAATTCACTGCTTCTTTAATCAATGTGAGGGCTATGAGATTGGCAGTAGGAACATCTTAAAGTACTTGTGATGAAAATGTTATCCCATTCATGCAGTGTCCATAGATTCTTAAGAATACTGAGCTTGTTAAGAGATGTGGTAGCATGTTGAATTAAATGACTGGGAAGGAAATGCATGTTACACAGCCTTTTTGTCTTTCAGTTACAATGCTGGCTTGACGAAAATACCACATACCAACAAAGTTAGGAGGTGTGTCAACACCAAAAATTAGATATTAAAGAATGAAGAAGGCTAATTATTTGTCTAAACAAAACAAACAAATCAGACCAATTTCCAAAATGCTGCACAAAGTTCCTGGCAAACTTGTTCCTGGCAAACTAGTTCAAAGGTTCTTATTTCCTTACTTCTTAGATGACAAATAAGAGCAAAGGAAAAACATGTAAGAAATTGAACTAGTTACTTGGCACCAGTTAAGACTTTCCAGGGAATGACTAAGGACTTCATTTGAAAATCTAGAAACACCTGTCAAGAATTTACCGGTCATGCAGCAATCAACTAGTTTCCGGGACCAGTTTCTTGGCTTCCTTGGCAGCATGTTTTGCTGACAGAATAATAGCTAAAATACTCAAATGTAAACAATGAAAGCTACATCTGATATGGGAGTCAGAACTTGGAGTTACTACTCCCTGTTACCACCAGTAAATTGTAGTTGTAAGAATCTGTACAGCCATCTGCTGGTTACAAACTAAAATCCACTCTTTGTCATGAAACGTTTAATTTAAAGGCATCTATAATCATAGGTGATGTTTCTTTGCTCAGCTATTGGATTTAGTTCAGTACAAATTAATATGCAATATTAACAAAAATAACAATGAGACTGTATTTATTACTGATGAAGTCAGGTTTTACTTTTAATGGAGAAATATCAACGTCACTGACAACCAGCATATCTGGAGCTAAAGTTCTGCAAAGGGAAGCTCCAGCAGAAAAGTTGAGATGTTATCAGTATGGTTTCTCTCCTTCTCAGAGCTACAGCATTTCTTCAGGTTAAAAATGAGAATGGCTTGTGGAAAACGCTTCTGTTAAGCTGAGGAGCTAGGATCTCAACTTTGCAACCTGCTGCAAAGAAGAGAGAGAGTAACAGTCAGCCAGCATTTTTCAAACAGTTTCTCTTGCTGGACTTGAAAATTATTTCGCCTTCAGTTTTAACAAGCTGCCCTGTGATCAAGGGACAGGATCTTGCCCAGATTCGTAGGGCTTGCTCTTGGCCTTCATGTTTCTCACGCTGACAACATAGAGGCAGACACAGGAGAAGACAATGTGGGCGGTGGAAGCCCCAGCACTTGGGTGAGTCCTTGGAGTTGCAGAGGCCTCCAGTCAGCACCAGGGCCTGCAGCCTGGTGGGGTAGAGACCAAGGTACGGGGTGGGTGGGGGTGT
>NW_009620745.1:555-816 GCF_000690535.1 Cariama cristata | reverse complement strand
CTTCCCCCACGACCACCCGTCCTGCTGCCCCCGACGCGGGGACCGTCCCCCTCCCTCCTGCATCTCTTCCAGGGGCCACTGGCCGTCATGGCCGAGAGGAACATGGAGGTGCTGAAGGTGAGAGCGTGGGGACGGGGCACCTTCCCGCTCTGGGTCGTGTCTAGGGGACCCCAAGCACCTCGGGGTGCCCCTGACTCCCCACCTCCTCCCAGACCCTCTGCGGGGACTGCGCCCAGCTGCAGGGAGCCTTACGAGCGCCCA
>NW_009620745.1:0-243 GCF_000690535.1 Cariama cristata | reverse complement strand
AGGGGGTTCCTGGGGAGGGTGATGGGCTTGTCCTGTGCAGGGGCCGGTGTGGGCTGGAGCAGTGGGTGCTGAGCGCCCGAAGAGTGTGGGATGTGGGGCTCCGCACCCCACTGTGCCCCACGGCTGCTCCAGTGCATCCCTGCAGGGGATCCCCGGGTGACTCTTGGGTTTTCTTCCAGTGCTTTACCCAGTTCCAGAGAGCGGAGGAGGCTCGGGTGAGTGAACCGTGCCACCCAGCACCCT
>NW_009620744.1:2390-3374 GCF_000690535.1 Cariama cristata | reverse complement strand
TGTTGTGTCCCCCCCAAGGGCTACCAGCCCACTCCTGCCTGCCTCCCTGTCTGTTGTCATGGTGACCAGAGATATGGTGACAGACGAGGATGGAGCCTCACACCCCAGCAGGGCTGTTCGTCCACCCAGTGGGGTTGGCCTCCCCTCCCAGGTCTGGGCAGGGGACCCTCCATGAAGCCCCTGCCCCAGACAGGGTGCTGGGGGTACCCCATCTGTTCAGATGCAGCCCTGGCATTGCTGGAACCCCAGCTGTGCCCCAGGCAGCTCATGTGAGAGATAGGGACAATGCCATCCCCCTTTCACCTGCCCCAACTTACAATCACCGCCCCCTCAGGAGCATGCTCTTCCCAAAGCCAGGCTGTGTGCTGAGATGGACAAGCTCATCTCACTAGTGACAACCTGCTGGTGCTGAGACAGATAAACTCATCTCGCTAGTGACCACCTGCTGGCTGGCTGCCCCCAGCTGTCTCCTGCGAAGGCTGGAGCCCTTCCTCCCTGGGAGCGGTGCTGTCCCTCCAGGCAGGGCTTGTTGGCCTCATCTTCCCACACCACCAGCTGTGGGGACAGCACAGGGTGAGGAACACGCTGCTTTTGCATATGCCCTGGGCTCACCCACAGGACAGCTGCCAAGCAGGGTGCCTGTCCCCCAACATCTCCTCCTCGCTACGGTGACAAGGGCCACCACAACCATCAGCAGGCATGGCCATCCCCTCTGCCTGCGCCCACCCTAGGTGCACATCCCTGCTCTCCCAAAATACCCATGCAAAGGAGATACCCGACCACCGCACAGTCAGTATACACAGCAGCATTCCCGCCTGGGCTTTGGCTACTGAAATCCAGTGGCACTAGCCAAGGATAACTACATCCCCGACCTCGTCGATGACCTTCACCAGTCTCCCACACCGGGCTGGGGACTCGGAGAGAGCGGCAGTGCCAGCAGCAGAGTTCTGGTGCTCGCCAAGGCCCCTTGGGCTGCGGCTGCCA
>NW_009620744.1:369-2359 GCF_000690535.1 Cariama cristata | reverse complement strand
GCCTGCCACTGCTGTGGAGCAGAAGTGCCATTTCACGTTTCTTGGCAGGGCTGGAAGCAGCACAGATGGAGGCACCCATGCCGGCCTCCAGGCACGCCTCTGCAACCCCTGGCCCTGTGGCATCAGCCCCGGGTGATGGCACCGACGGGCTCCCAACCTGCAGCAGAGAAAGCCCCAGGTCTGGTGGCTGCTGCCTCCTGGCTCCTCTGAGCCTCTGTCATCCAGCTGCCATCTGCAAGGCCACCAACCCCATCCCTGCCAGGCCTTGGGGACCACCAGGTGCTCCCATCCAGTCCAACTCCAGCTGCCTGGGGGTCCCTGCAGAACCTGACCAGGACATGCCCCACCATGAGCCGCTTGTGCACGCACAGGGTGTTTCTCCATTGTAAAACCACTTGAAGCACCAGTGACTGCAGGGAAACCCCTCACTTCCATCACAGCACCTGGTGCCAGCACTCGAATCCCTGCCAAGGGTGCAGGGCTCAGGGGCAGCATCCAGCTGTGGGGCTGGGACACGGCAGGCACCAGTGGGCTCCCAGAGCATCGCCCAAGGCCAGGTGATGCAGTGCAATCTCCATCACCAGCCCCACTGCAGCTGGGAGCCTGGCTGTGTGCCCCCTGCCCAGCCCCATATCCACCCCAGGGGGGTCACGGCCAGCCCCTAGCCCTTGCATGACCTGCAAGGTGTCCCAGATCAGGGGCTTCAGCCGAGGTTTAAGGAGCTACGGCAGAAAGAACTGGGTGCTTCCCACACCCACAGCCCCTTCTTCCCGCTGGAGCTGGCTTTGTGTTGGACAAAAGGCTGCAAAGGAAGGGAGAAAGGAGATTACGTGGCTGTTAAAAGGCGGATAACGAAGGTGGGCTGAGAGCCAGGGGAAGGAGAGCGCACGGACCGGCTCACTACAGGAAGATGCAACCTACACTGGCAGGGGATGAGTTAGGGTCCCTCTTGCACCCCCCTACATCCAGGTCCCTGCTGCCTTCTCCCCCACCCCAGGGATGCATCACCAGCAGCACCCTTGGAGAGCCAGAGACTAAAGATGCCCCAAGGAGATGCAGTGCCCAGAGCCACAGTGCTGCCCTGTCCCACGTACAGCCCAGCTGCGGAAGCACGAACCCAGCCCTCCTCCTGCCTGGGCTGGATAGAGGGTCCCTCCCACACCCCCAAACCCCAGCCAGCCCCACAGAGCTTCCTCCCCCCATAGCCAAGCAGCTTCTCTGGGTGCAGGGCACTGTACAGATACAGGTGCAGGCATGGGATAAGCGGGGCCATTCCCAGGGTGACCCCTCTCAAACCTCTCCCCAGGAGCCTGCCAGGCTGGAAACCCTCCTGGAGCGCAGCAGCAGCCCCGCTCACATCCCACACAGCCCATCTGCTCCTCTTCTTGCTTACCCCCAGCCCCGCGTGTGCCACGGCCTGCCTGTCCCTGCCCACGGGCAGTGGCACGTGGGCTCGGTGACGGGAAAAGCAGGCCACATCTCAGCGTGGGCCTCTCACCTATTTTCCCAGGCGCTTTTTGCAGGAGCAGAAGCCATCACATGAAAAAGTTCAAGCTGGTTCCTCAGCAAAGGCAGGAATAAAGGCACTGCCTTGCCAGGAGAGTGGGCACCACTGCCCTGTCCCTGCTCTGGGAGGGGATGGCAGGGACTGGTGTTCTGCAGAGCCAGCTACAAAGGGAAAGGCATGGCTGAGTCTTCCCAAAATAGAAGTACCTGCCCTCTCACACGGGCCAGCCCAGCTGACACTCTTCTGCAGCACCTCTCAACAGGATCTCCAGCCATGGAGATGCTGGCTTGGAGAGATGGACCACAGGGCTGTCTGTAAAACCCCGCTCTTGCCCCATCAAGACACCCAGAAGGAGATTCTCATGGGGCTGGTAAGCACCATTCCCATGAAGGGCTCTGGCTTTGCTGCAACCCAGCACACCCACACGAGCAGCAGGGCCTGGGTGCAAGGGAGCAACAGGAACAGGGCTGCCCCATCACAGAG
>NW_009620744.1:0-338 GCF_000690535.1 Cariama cristata | reverse complement strand
CCCCCCCACCCCCCGCCGCTGCTGCCACCATCCCCAGGAGCCAGCTAGATCCAGGGACCAGGGCTGTACCCACAGCTCAGGCAAGAAGCAGCAGCCCCAGCCTGAGCTTAAATAGCAACCCCAGCACCAGGTGACTGGGATGGGAGTCCCAGGTGAGGCCACTCAGGGCCACTGATGCCAATTAGTGCAATCACTGCCCTGGCAGTGGAAAATGTAGGAGGAAAGGGCCAGAGTGGGTCTGAGGCAGGGGTGTGCAGACAGGACACAAACGGGGCTCTGGGGGGACACTGGAGTCACTCTCATATATCTCTCCTCCCTGACCCATGGCAGGTCCCCAT
>NW_009620743.1:0-47787 GCF_000690535.1 Cariama cristata | reverse complement strand
CCGGCCGTGCCCCGGGTGCCCGCCGTTCCCTGGGCTGGTCCGGGCCGTCCCTTCCAGGCGGAGGGCAGGGACCTGCCGTCGGTGGGGCCCGCACAGCCTTGCACCGGGTACAGGGGCGGTGTGGGGCTCCGCCGAAGCGGGGGGGAGCGTTAGGGTTACATAACAGCTGGCATGAGAACAGCGTGCAGCCACCGGGCAGGGCGTGTGGGGCAGGCCTCGCCGCTCGGCACCGCTTGTGGGGAATGGAAGTGCTGGTAGGGAATACTGTGGTGGGTGCAAGCACGCTGTTGCAGTAGCTCTCCGTGGGTGGAAAGCATCTCGCGCAGTGGCTGCGTGGTGTCAGCCAGGGCCGATGGGGAGCCGGAGGTGTCCGTGCCTTTCGCCGCCCTTCAGGATAGGGCTCGGGGGCCGATCCGGGCCCTGTGCTGTGCGGGGCTGGCTGTGTCCTGCCTCGGCTTGGGGCATCGCTCCTGTGGGCCTGAGCAGGACTTTGGGCTGTTACCTAAATAAAAGTGTATTTTATCTTGCATTGGTGAATTGTGTTATCGAGGCCTTTTGCAACTAGCTGTAGAGTGTTTCTGTGGCCTCTATTAAAAATAAGTTTGTGAGGCAGCTGCTGGTGTCTAGACGAGAGATATCAGAACGAAGATGCAGCTGTGTTGTAGAGAAAATCTGACACGAAGAACTTGAAAGAGGAGGTCGATGCTACAAAATAAGGGGTACTTCTGGTGCTTTACAGCTTACTTCTTGTTATTGCTTCCTCACTTCGTATTGTAGGTTACGTGTGAAGACCTGAAATGTGAATTGTCACTTCCCTGTGATTTCTCCTGCTGCTTTGTATTTCCATGGCCACCCCCTCCCCTCCATCCTGGTTTTATTTACTTCCTTATTTGTGCCTCATTGTTGTAAATAGCTGGCATGGCAACAAGAGCAGCATTTATTAATTTCTACTCCCTTTGCAGCCAGCTCTGTAGTGTGATTGATGCTGTTCTATAAGCTATGATAACCTGTGGCCGTTGCTATGTGGTTTATTATGTCTTTCTTGGATTTTCTTGACAGTGAATAATTTTTAAGTAAAATAGTCCGTAACGGAGCTTATCCTCCCCAGTGGCATTATACCCCGTTCTGTGCCCCCTGCATCTCTGCCCCCAGGGCAGACCACAGGGTCTGGTCAGGACGGTGGAGATCTACTTGCCCTACCACTGTGAAACTTCTGTGAGGGTGTCAGCAGGCAAGGATCAGCTGGTTGTGAGGGCTTTACCCTCCCCTCCTCTCTCTCCCTCCCTGTTCCACCTTTGGCAGAATATCTGAGAATCTCCACATGGGGACCCGAGTTTCTGCTCTCCTGCACAATTCTGTAATTGAAGCACGAGCTTGTTTTTTCCTCCTGAACTCATAAATCGTGTCCCTTTAATGGGCCTCCATCACTGGGAAGGAGGCAGCCCTTGCCACAGTATGGCACAACGTGGACAAAGTGTTCATTGTACGGCAGGCTTGCTTTGATTGCATTTAAATCAATATTGTTATCTACACTTCAGAGATGTAGCGGGGGAGAAAGAACAATAATAAATGTTTGCAACAAAGTTGAAAGGAGTGGAGGGCTGTACTGGGGTGTCAACAGGCAGCAAAGCTTGCGAGAAATAAGTGCCTATTACTGACTCTTGAATCAAAGTCAAGTTACCTTTTTGCAAGTTAAACCTTAATGGTACAGCTCATCTTGGAGAGGAGAAAACAGGCAGGATTGGGAGAGCAGTTCAGCAAAGCTCACCCACGGAGGATGTTGCATGCTGTTGGCAACTGCTCTGGGTGGCTGCATGAGTAAGCTTGTCTCGCCTTAGCAGGTTCAGCCCAAGCCGTTGCCTTCTCGCAGACCTGCAGCTTGCCGGGCTGAACGTAGCACTGCAAAGCAGGGCAGTCAGTGGCGCGGAGTGTCACTGGGCAGACATCCTACCCTCTGCGCTATAAGGTGCGTTTTATACAAGAGTTTCATCATACAGTTATGTCTGGGCAGAATTACAGTTGTCACTGCTCATATAAAAGCTCTAAATCTTATTCAGCTTGAGCTCTTAGAAGTAAAACTACATTGTTCAACAATACAGGTGATCTTGTTATTTTCATCCAAAAAGTCTGTCTTCCCCACCTCCCTGCAAGATTAGCAAAGTATTCATGGAGCTGCACAGATGGAAGAAACACCTTGTCTGCACAAGAAAATGGTACCAGATGATCATCTGAAACTGATTTTATTTTTAGTGATTTAATTAAATTGGTGCAATCTGTGTTTGGGTTTCTCACTTGAGTTTAGGTAAACTTTATCTTGAGCTTAACTAAATGACCGTCCATGTCCACGTGCAGATTTGTGCTAGTTTAAGCACATCTGTTTACAGCCGTGCCTGTAGTTAATTAACTTACTGTAACTTTCTCCTATAGAGAAAACCTAATATGCGAACGCTACCTTTGTGATGAAATTAGTGTGGCATCTCGTTGATTTAATTAATTAATTTCCTTGTGAATTCACACCGCCCATCTCTGGTAGTATTAGCCTCCTCACTTCTGTTGGTGTTGCACATCACCATTTGCTGGGAAGACTTAAATACAAGATCTTTCACCTAACTCTGAGTGCTGCAGGGGACAGACAGTGGAAGCAGGTGCTTTTTTTTCCTTATTGTAGGTAACAAGTGCTGCCAGAGATACCTCCTGTCCCACTCAAGTCATCCAGCTCCTAGAGCACGTACATGGCTCCAATAAGTGAATTCGTGGGTCTGTGTTTGCATTGGAAAGTTGCATTATTTCTGGAAGAAGAGTGGCCAGTTTATTAAAAAATATTCCCATGTATGAATTTGTTTTCTCATGGAACAAGATCTGTGAGAGAAGGTGAAATCGCAGCTTCAGTAATGGGATTACTCTCCCTGGAGTTTCCTTTCACTGTATCTCAGGGTGACAAAGTAAACCAGCTTTATTTAAAATTGTGGCATAGTGCATTTCTGTACTCGAACCAGGCGCAGCACAGACCAATACAGGCCTCAGCGCATGCTTGGAAATCAGAGGAGAAGAAGGTAGGGATTCCAAATCGGGCATGGACTTGAGCTTCATTTTTTTTCCCCTTTCATAATGTGGGGACTGCCCCCAGACTCTGAGCGTAGCCCCTCTGTGTTTTGGCATCTCAAACTAGAAATCGCAGATCAGGAGATTATTTCTTAGAAGATTATTTTCCAAAACTTTCCTTTTCCCAGATGCTGGAGGGAATTACACCTTCCAAATATACCGCATTTTAAGCAATGATGAAATGCACCCCACTGTTTTGCAGTTACCTTCATTCCATTTTTTAGTTATTTCAGAATCATCCAGGCCTGGCTGAGGCTTAAAAATAATGCTTGACCCTGAAGGAAGGATCCCTCAGTATGCAAAGTTTCCTAAACAAACAACAGTGGTTTCCCGTGGGTTTTAGCACTGCGTTCTGCCTCATGCCATTGAGCTCAGCAGGCAAAGGAGTACAAAGGAATTGGGCCCCACATATTTTTGACTTCTGAGCTCCCATTGTGTTACAAAACAAGTTTGGGTTTGGTTTTTTTTTTTTTTCAGCAAAATGGCTTGTAATTCTGAGGGCTCCTAACCAGCTCCAGAGGGCTGGGCAGGTGTTGCAAGCTCAGTATTACTGGGGCATAACAAGCAGGGTCAGGGAAGCAATTTATGACATGTCACCACTGGAGGCAAACATGGAGAAACTGCCTTTGGAAGGAAGTACAGTTGAGGTCAGCAAATATTTTTCAGGGTCAAAAATAAAAGCCAGAAGTTCTCATGGGTGGTTGATTTTTTTTCTTCAGTTTCCAGTCCTGCAGTTTCAGTGTTTGAACTCAGCCCAAACTTATATTCCATCTCCCTTCTTCATGTTGAAAATATCTGGGTTCTGAGGAGGAGTGAGTGACAAATGGTGACAGGGAGATGATTAGTCTAAATACATGACCTGCATGTGCAGTGGTCTAGCTTTAAGCTGCTAATTTCTCACTTTTAGCTACCATATATTTATTTGTTGTTGCCTTTTCAAATGTAACAGCTGAGAAGATGCTTTTAAGAGTAACCTTCATACCAGGTGGCATCTAAAAACACTGTTAGCAGGACAGCCAGGTTCTTTAAAGCTGATAAAACATGACTTTTCCCCCTTGGCTGAGAGGGAAGCCTGGACACCAAGTTTTTTCTTTGATGAAAAAGTCCGTGTACCAGAAACGCAGCAAGACTTGCACGAGGAGCTTTAACTGCCTCACAGCTAAGCCACGGGGATGAAGGCTTATAACAAACTAATAAACAGGGAATTGCAAATTCTTTCAAAACTCCGTTTTCTTGAGGCTGTAAGTGCAGATTTAGCACAAGCCTCGGCGCAAGCCTCTGCCCCCCACCCCAAAGCCAAGTGTATTTAGTGGTGGTATGGGAGCGCTTCCCTCTCGCCTCCGCCACAAGTCCCCGCCTGTGCTGGGGCTGGATGGAGGCAGAGCGGGTCTGGCTGGGTGACAGCCAGAGCAAGGTCTCTGAAATACTGGCATCCTCTCTTGCAGCTGGGACACGGCCATCCTCGTTCAATGGGATATTAGAGGATTTCTCAATGTCCCAGGCGGCTGTGCTTGTTTATTTGTATTCTGGCAATCTGCAGAATGGCAATGAACTACATCGTGCAAGATCTGCAAATAATCCTCACCTATGAAATAAACACAAGTCTCAAATATTTAAACTAAAGCATTGAATTATCACTTTATTACCAGTAAAAGGCCTTATTGACCTTAAGGAGCCTGAGTCACACTTCTGTTCTGATGGGTTTGTTGTTTTTTTTTTTTTGGCAATGCTAGCTCTAGGAAATAATTAGGACTGAGAAGCTCAGTCTTTTGTTTACTGTAGGTGGTAACTGTAGGATGGTTCATTTAATTAAAAATGGATAAAAGGAAGTAAATTGTATGTAATGCAAATTCCTCCCATGCAGTTCCTTGCTAGAAGGAGATGGGTAGAGTTCAGTGTAGATAATTACTCATGTGACAGTTACATTGCATTGGGTAGAAATGCGTAAGGGAGAAAAATCCTTATGCATAATTTTTTACAAAAGGAAACTAAAGCTTTAACAAAACCTTCTGTAATATTGTGGGTCTCATACCTTCTTCGAAAGCGGTGGTATTTCTGAGGCTGAGTGCAAATAAGCAGAGTTCACCCGCTTCTAATGTGGTCAGCGGAGTGTTTCCTCAATCATGCATTCCCCACGTGCACTGAATAGGGGAGTTTACTCGGTTTTTTAGCTTAGCGTTTTATTGTTGTTCTAAAATGTCTTCTACTGTCTGCTCTCAAGGGGCTGGGCTAGAAATCTTCTTGCTCTGATAAATTCCTGCAATTCCTGTATGCCTTAGAACATCTCAGGGCCATTCTTGATCAATGGGCATCCTTCACTAAAGCTGCCCAGGGAGAGGAGGAGGGAGAAGATTTTAATAAAACAGCTGAGATTCTCCCTTGTGCTGGACATTATTGGAAAGTGTAATGTGAAACAACGACTGAAACTGAGAGAAACCACCCAAGGCTGTGCTCACAATGAACTGAGCAGTATTTTTTGTTCTGGGATGTGCATCGGAGTGAAGAGCCATCGCTAGGGTCAGAGCTGCTGTCTTCCCGCCTGCCCCTCGGGGCCTGCCAAAGCTGCCTTGGGTGGTGGTTATTGGCAGGCACCAGCTGCTCACCGTTGTGTCTGAGGTGGGAATGGCGCATCGTGTCATGTACAGCCCTCGCTGGACAGAGGAAAATCTGTCTCAAGGCTGTGATTCATTGAGCTTGAGTAATTTTGGCATTTGGAGATAGGTGAGACCAAACTAGCCTGACATTGCTGGAATTTGGCCTTGACGTTCCCTGTGTGATGGTAACAGATGCATTTATATCTGGACTGCTCTGGGAGACCATAGCTTTGTTTGAATTTACTCTTTATCTTATCAGCTGTCTCTCATCTGAAGGCCATTTCTATATGACTTAGTTACTTAGGAGTTTTTTGAGTAGGAACAGTACACCTCTTTTCTTTCCTTTCACTAGGACAAGTCAGACAAAATATCATTGCAGACAGTGCACCCAGAGTTTTTAGTAGAACAGCTTTTCAGAAAACAATTATATTAAATATATTCTCTGTTCTCATAGCTCACAGCTGCTCTTGGTCTGCAAAGGACTAGACAGTTCATAGCTACAAGTGGCATATTGCAAATTATGAGAAGAGCTCTCGTGATGCTGTGGAGCTTCGCTTGGCAATGGCTAACCAAAAGGCATGTATTTAATATATTTATGTCGTGACAGTGAGAGGGGAGATGTGAGCACAGAGAGGGAGAAAGAGGGTTAGTGGTGTGATTGTGGCCACAGGCAGAATATACCTGGGTAGGAGTGTCTGCTGTTAAGCCATGTGCCTTTTCAGCGGGACAGCCCTCGGCTGCCTTAGGAGCACCTGAAGTTCAGTGTGAACACTACACACTGACTCCACTTGCTCTTGTCCAGCGATTTGATACTTCCAGAGCAATGTTTGTAGGCTTGTGCAATACTGTTCTTATCTGTATTATTGCACCTTGAGAGCTTGTCCGTGTGTAAAAGGCAGCACTCACATCAGTCGAGCTGCCACAGATCTAAGTGAGACTCACACATCTGGCTCCCTTCTGCCGCAGCAGCCCCATCGGCTCATGGATTCCCAGCCCAGATTGCCATTTCTCTTGGTGACTGTGGCTGGTGCAGGCTGCAACCAAAGGCAAGCTCCTGCACTGGGTAGAAACTGGGATTGCCCCACTCCCCTTCTGGCTGCAGCCGCAGCACCGAATTCAGGACAGGGAGACACAGTCCAGTCCCTGTGGACAGGAGGTTTTTCAGCTCATCCCTCACAAAGAGAAAGACTATCCTCAGTCCCTGTGGACAGGAGGTTTTTCAGCCCATCCCTCCCAAAGAGAAAGACCATCTTATAGTTTGCTTTTTATTTCTTCTCTGCTGGTAAAGGACATCAATCAAATGTCATAGTATTATGCCTATGAGCGTTATAATGGCTGTCAGTGTTTTACCTGTAAAACAGTGATGGCAATACCTCTGCATATTTCATGATGCTGACAGCAGAAGAAATCAGATGGGAGGAAGAGTGGGGCTGGGTCCTCCAGCATGCGACAGGGAGAGGTACAAGGCCGGTCACGGACTCTGTACAGGTAACGGCAGTTTTGGCCCTAAGTCTTTCTGGTGCTGTTAACTACAGCGTATATTGGGAACTGCAGTATGACACTGGGTGCCAGGATCACATCCGTCACTCTTAATACAATGGTTTTGACCTGCCCTACAAGAGCTGTCGTGACTAATAAGGGTATTGGGAAGTGTCCACACATTGTAAAGCAAAAGGAGGTTATTTCCTTACACTGTGACAGGATATGTGATAAAGAGGCATGGACAGAGGCAAGCAGCCTTTCCAGCTTGCTGCTATTTTCATCTGGCTATGAATAGCCTTGTGAGATCAGTATTATCTGTTCTGGGCTCTGTTATGTTTTGGGTAGGGATGTTTTCATATCTGTATTACATGGACCTATGTGCAGCTCCAGGTCTCAAAGGGTGAGGTGGGTCTGCATGGTCCTACGCTGACCTTGGTGATGAAATTGGGGTGTTAAATACTGTCATCATTTGTGGGTCCTGACTACCAAATTGGCAGGTTAAAGTTCCTAAATTCATCCTCTTCCTTTGCATGCGACGCAGCATCTAGTCAATGAAATCTGCTTGGCCTGTGGAGTATGTTATTAATCTGTGCGCATCGCGACGCTGAGGAAGATGTGCAGCATTGGGAAGGAAAGGTGCACGCTGAGAAATCAGAACTGAGTCTGGAGTGCCCTGCAGATGGTCTGTAGATAATTTGTGTCTGTGGGCAGATGACAGCGAGAGCACTGAGCGGGTACTGTGCACCGGAGCAGTTTGTGCTCCGGTTAGTTATGAAGAGCGTTACCATAGTTCTCTTTTGAGCTGGAACCTCCCAGAAATAAAACGAAAATGCAGCACAAAGAAGGCAGCAGCCCCTTCAGCATCTGCCTTTCCAAAAGGGGCTATGTTTCATGCCTCCTAGGCTAAGCAAGCATTTCATTTTCACCTGATGAAACTACTTGAAAGAGTTCTTAAAAAACCCAAACAACTCCCTGAACAACACCTTTCTCCACTGTAATAAAAAGAAAAAACTTGAAGAGAAAGGATATATTAATTCAGGCAAGAGGTCTGTAACATACCTTCTTTCATAAAATAGCTCTTACTGCTGCAGAAACCCTACATGGGATTAGTCAAACTATTTATTTTGGAAAACACTCCAGAACTACACCTTCTTGAGCTTTTCCTTGAGGGCACAGCTGCGTGGCCGTGACCTGTGCAGCCAGCAGGCTCTGAGCGAGAGGAGGCAGGACCGTCGACACAGGTAATTCAGTTGTTTTTGATCACATGTGTGAGGACACGCTGCAAAACGCTGAGGAACGAGGAAATGAGCATTGTCCAGGCTGCAGGCTGTCTGAACGCGCTTTCCCTCAGTGCAGATATGCTCCCTCCAAGAGGATGTTGCCCTCTGCCAAAGAAAGGTTGGTGTTGATTCGTCCCTTCACTGTTAGGGGTTGGATATTGGGTTGGTGCTAGGGGAATGCATGTCATGCCGCCGCTTGATGCTTTGCTGAAGGGAGAAAGGGGCAGTTTTGGACAGGTCACAAATTTCCGTGTCTTGGCTGGCATAAACTGGAGTCTCCCTGGATCCACACTCAGCACCTGGCCTTCCCCTGGCTGCCAGCTCCAAAACATGTGGGACTGCTCTTCTCCCCGAGTGGCACTGCTCTTTGCTGGTGCACAGTCCAAGCAGCTGACAAAAGGAAGGTTTATTCCTTTCATTAATATCCTTCTTAGCTTTTCTGCGGGTGATAGAGCTGTCCTCTGTCCAAGGGCTTGGCAAAGCCGTTAGCTGTGCCCCATGTGAAGGCTGGCATTGCCTTTCTCCCTCCTGGCTGCCGAGCCTCCCGTGGCACTGCAAAACCAGTCTCACGGCTGAAGATACCGGCAGTTGCAGCTGTTGGGAAGAGCTTTTTCGCACCTAAACACTGCTAAGCAGTTCTGTAGTAAGCTAGATGGGGGGCAGAGAAGGGTGTGAGGAATGATCACCTGGAATAAGCAAACAACAAACTTCCATTCTCTGGAAGAGAAACCAGGGCTGTGACACAGGTCTGCAAAACAAGCAACATGGAGTAGGTGAACGCAGAGTAATCCTTACTGGGTTTTCTAATAAAAATGCTTGAGGATATCAAATGAAGCAAGCGAGCAGCATGTCAAAAGGAAACAAGGGCAGATACGTTTGCATTTAGAGCATAGTGAGGCTGTGGGATTGTGGGGCTTTGAGGATATTGCAAATGCTTAAAATTAATGTGAGTTCAGAAAGTAATTAGAAAAATCTGTGAAACACAGAGACATTGTTCCTGTTTCAGGGAGTCCCTGCCCCGTACCTTGCGGGAAGCTGGAGCGCAGGACAGCTCGCCGTACGCTCTCTAGCCGTATGCTCTTAGCCCTTGTTGAAGATAAACTAGTGCGTTACAGGGACCTTCGGTCTAGCTGTGTATGGCCTTTCCTGTATTTTTAAACTGGATACTGAAAATCTGTTGGGAGATAAGTTGTGGACATCCCAGTATGCTGTTTTAACGGAACGAGCCTTGCCTCTCCACCCATGCTTGGGCTCTGGGTTTCACAAGCTGCACAGTGATGTAACAGACCATCACAGCTCTTCTCCACTGACTGCAGCATTTGCTTCTTCTTGACGAGGCGGCCACAAGAACTCAAAAGCTATCACAGTAAGAGATGCAGCCAGTTACGCCACATGGTAGGTGATGCTTCTACTTGTCTCCACACCCGCTCCACACCCAGCATTTGTAAACACAGCTGGGCATGCGAGTCGATCTCTTTGTGATGTTCTCTTCCCCAGAAAAGCAGTTAGAGGGAAGAAAGTCCTTTGGACGTCCAGTGTGCTCCTCTGCTCAGATTTATGGTCTTTCCTGTAGCCATGATAATCCATTTTGCCGGTTTGCTTTGTCGTGATAAGTGGCAGAACCCAGCAGGGCTGCTCCCCCTGCACGGGGGCATGGTGGTAGTGCAGCACCTGAGCGCAGCCCGAATTTGCTCTGCACGGTATGCACCAATCTTTAAGCAGACACTGCTAATCCAGACACACAATTCACTCTTTCATGACTCTCCATTTTGGTCCTATTGCCAGGCAGCAGTCCTGACCTAGGAGGGGTCTTCCACCGGCAGGAGGGAAGGAGAGTGCAACTTTCTTTTTGCTTGTCGCAGTTTCTCCAAAATCAGTTTACATCAGCGGGCTAATAAAGGTGTTTGCACATAAGAGGTCCCATCATTGCCCTACAGATCTACAAGACTTTTGTGTTCCCCATCCCTGCTGTTTGCAGAGGGCTGGGCAGGGGGCATAGAAAGTGATCCTATCTGTGTGGACCCACAGGGTCCTGGCTTTCTTATGGATCTGTTGATTTCAGTGTTTGTACTGCATCATCCCTGTGATCTCTGAACTGTTATTAACAAAGCTTTGAGAGGGGAGAGGATCATGTCCAATCTAACAGCAAATCAAAGCTGTGTGGTGCTGCTTAAGGAGCGTAAGCGTGAGCTCTAGGATTAAGCAATCTGGGGGAGCGGGTGATGGTTAGGTACAGTGCCGTGTGCCTGCCAGATAACATATTGTACATGTCAGTTGATTTTTATCCTTAATCTATTGTGCTTGCAGACCCAAGTAAACAAATAACACGCTCTCCCTTATCGCTGTGTGCCTGCGTGGTTTATGGTGGGGTTCTCCTGTTTCAAACCTCTGCGGTGTCCCAGACACGGCAGCATGGTGCACCCATCATAGGCTGCAAAAGCTCAAGTCGCAGCAGGGACATCCCCGTGGCCCTGCCATGTACAGAGATCATTTCCCAGCCTTGTTTACTCCTGCGGGCCTGGGTCGACAGCTTTGGAGCTCCTGAGACTGCCAGCAAAACCTCCAGGTGGAGCGGTTTTCTGGACCAGCTCACTTTCCCACAGCGAGCACATTAAGTGGTTTGATTTTTAACTATTAAAAACAAAAGAAGGAGTTGACCGTTTGGTTTCTGTTGACCTTGTCCTTCTAATGTAAGTATTCCAGTAAGATAAAACATTCTCAGGGAAAAAAAGGCTATTTACAAAGAAGTAGCCGCCTTTATTCTTTTTCTAATTGACTACCGTACCGATGAATAAATATGAGTCTTTGCTGAAAATGTTTTCTGAAGTACTTTCAGCCCACATGTCATGGGTTTGTTAAAAATAAATAAAAGTTCTAGAGAAGCAAATACTGTGAAAACTGTGTCCCTAGATACTTCTTTAAAAATAAAATCTGTCCCAGAAATTTCTGTAAATGTCTTTGTAGAAGTAGGATTGTGCCTGAGAGCCAGAGAGAGTAGATGGTTGGAACCAGGCATGGAAGAGCTGTGCCAAGCTGGATGAAACATAGCTTTAAACAGTAGAGGTTCATCAGGGCTTTTTATTACTGTTTCTGTTTTAACTATTTAGAGTGGTATCAATAGTTTCTCGGATGATAAAGGCTCTAATTGTATTGTGACAAGCACAGCCATACTTGCCTCAAAGAAATATGAAATGTTGTTTCCTTTCCTCCAAAGATTTTAAAAAAATAATTACAGCGTTTTGTGACAATGCCCATTCCTTTTGCAAGCCTTTTTATGTGGTGGTCTGTGGTGTTTCTTTGTGAAGGTCAGATGCCTATTCTTTCTTCTAACATGTTGTTACACCATTTTGAAAAAGGCAAACATTTGGGAATGTGTTATCCGTAAAATAATGTAAATCTGTGAAATGATGTCAAATGAGCAAAGTTCAGCTGAAATACTTGTGCTCAGGTTTGGATATGCCAGTTGAAGGAAGAGGTGCACCATGTGGAGACAGTCCAAAGAAGTGACAAAAATGATGGAAACTCCAGCTCTGAGGAACCTGAAGGAGCTGGGGGTGGTTAATGTGGGGGCTGAAGCCTAAAACCCTGTGAGGACGGCTGCAAAGGGAGATCCCCACGGTGGGTAGGACGGGCCGACATCTGTCAGGGTAGGCAGGAGGAAGAAGTTGCTTGCTGCCAGTTGGCTCAGCACTGAAATAGGTGGCCCAGGAGAGGTGCGGTTGCCATCCTCAAAGGGGCAGATTAGACAGAGAGTAAGGGTGATACAGGCCTTGAGGTTAGGGAATGGGCCTGATGACCTTCAGATCATGTTTGCCATGAAAACTGAGCTTTATTAATTGTTAATGACCTGACTCGCAAGGCTCTGGCTTTGGGAGAAAAAGCCAAGTATGGTGAAACCCACAGTCACCTGACAGGCTTGGAAACAGTGGGAAAATCCCATTTGGTAAGCTAGAAACTGCCTACATGGACATGAGCAGAACTTCGGCTCCTCCGGAGGTATGCCTTATTGCCCTCAAGTTGGCCGGGAGAGAGGAAAAGGCATAAAGTAGCAAAGCAACACGTGATTTACTCTTTCTCCACGCCCTGCAGCCTCTGGCCATTTTTGGTGTCTGCTGAAACACAGTGATCTGCACCAGTACTGTTTGAATAGCAAATATCAGTGCAGCATAAAGCAAAGTGCACACGTATTAGGAAATGAGCAGCCTCTGGTATTTTATAGCATAACATGCAGCAATAACACTTGCAGGTTGCTGTTGTGTCATCTTCTGATTGTTTTACAAAGGTTGGCTGCTTATCCTCGGTCTCATTTAGGGTAGAAAGAAGTGAAGAAAGAAGAATGGAGGTAAAAAGCAAGCAAGGTAATTTATATGCATATTTTGCTTGTAGCATGCTGCGTCAGCTGTTTACCTGTTAGTAGGAAAGCAGCTAAAATAAAATACTGTCTTGGGTAGGTTAATACCGTGTGAAGAGCTGTAGGACGGGGAGGAAAGTAGGGCGGCTTGTTTTGGAACTTGTGCCGAAGAACAAATAAAAACCCCCAATGTACACATTCGGTTACCATATGTCGTGCTTATCATAAAAGGCATCTCGGTGCTATTTCTTTGCAGGGATGCTTGAACTGCACGGAGGCAGACTTCCTTGTTGAAGAAAGTGCATGCCAGAGGTGCTGGGGTTGCCGGTGGTGAGATGAGCTTTCGTGCCTGTTGAGGCAGCTAAGGCGGGCGGCAAGCTTGCTCCTTCCTGTGCTTGCCTGTTTGATTGACGTTGGCTTCCAAATTGCTGTGACTGTGCCTGAAGAAAAGCAAAGGAGCAGAATTTTGCTGAGAGACTTTTCCTGGCAGAGGAAGGCATGCAGTGCAGAGAAACGTGCCAGCAAAGAGCCTGGAAGTGCAAGTCCAGGTGCTAACACAACTTCCACCCAAGCCATGCTGTTGTGAACTCCTTTTTCTCCAGCCGCGTCTTGCTCAGCGCACCAGGGCAGGCTGCACAGGGGCTGCCCATGGCATTGCGGCAGGCTGGGCTGGATTAGTTCCTTGTGTGTCATTGCTTCAGCTGTCTGAAGAACTGAAGAAGATTGCAGGGAAGATGTTGGACTTGAGCTTCCTGACCGAGGAGGAGTATGAAAAGCTGATGAAGGTTCTGCAGAGAGATGCAGAGCTGAAGAAGAAGGATGGAGATCGCATCAGGTGAGAGAGCATGCAATAACAGCAGGACGTGAGCTTCCCCTGGGGGAATTTTTTACTTCTTACAGCGAGGAGTGTGTGTGTGTGTGTGTGTGTGTGTGTGCAACAGGGAGAGATACAGGCTGCAGCAATACTGTCTCTTCTTGCTCAGATCCTGATGGATCTTTTCATTGCACCTCCTGCTTTCTCAGCCATCCTGCTGTCGCTGCTGTCTTCTCTCTGCAGGATTGCAGGGCTGGACTCTCCTTTTGAGTTAATCAGCAGCCCTCAGAGACGCCAAGCGAAATCACCCCTTTCCTGCTCTGGGGAGGAAGATGCTGATTTCTCAGTGTCAGAGGTCCAAGCAGGGGAGTAGCTGCTACCTTGTTTTCCTTACTCGACAGCACAGAAATCCCGTAGACTGTTTTAAAATGGGGCTTTACATCCCCGTCTCTGCTTTGTATCCCTCCTGTGCTCTTTGAGGTGGGTGTGTATGCAGCATCCGTCGTGCAGGCAGAGAGGGGCAGCAAGAGGCTACATGATCTGCCGAAGATTTGCGGGGAGCCGTTTCAGAGCCAGGAATCGCTCTCAGTTCAACTCACTTGCCACTGACCATCCTGGAGCTCAGGTCTGGTTGATCGGGATTGCTTGTTGCTGCTGTCACTTTTTAAATGCCAGCCCTTAGACCATCTGGGTTGACAGTATGCACCAGGCTCAGGAAGCTGGCACCGAACTCTCCACAGCAAGAAATTAGTAGTTCAGTGAGTGTGGATGGCACTGTGCCAGTTTATCCCTGTTAAAGATGTGAGACTTTGACTTGCTGTTGAGCCAGAAAAGAGTAAGCCACATGTAGGAGGGATGCTCAAGGCTTGAAGAGGGGAGTGGGTAGCTTTGCAGCGGGCTCCGGGGAGCCTACGTGCCCTGGCCTGTGCTCGGGGGTGAGAGCTGGGGAAACAGAACTGGTGGTGGCATGCAGGCACCTTGGACTTGAGGTGTGTGTGTCTGCGTGCTCTTACATCTCCTCTGGACTGGTTTCCAAAAGGGTTTATTTTTTTTCTCTTCTTTTTTTCTTTTTCTGAAATGCGGTAAAATTTCTGCTCTGCAGTGCATGTTTGGGGAAAAGAGTGTTTGGATTATTTCAGTTTTGTTTCGCTTCTCTTTGGAAGCTGTTGCACAGAAGGCTTTCATTTGGGAGCGAAGTGAGATCCTAACCAGAGTAGTGCCAAGTGCCCCTTGCTGTCGGTATGGCTATATGCAGTAAGACCGTGCAAGGGTGGACATGTTTGGCTCCAACACAACCTGCCTGCTGGGCAAAATGAAGTCAATGCCATTACACTGGTCGGGTGTCAACAAGATTAAAGTGTGTTCCTACATCTCCTCTGGCCCAGCACTTCGAGACCTTCATGGGGGCGAATGCAGCCCTGATTTAGATGGGAGCTGTGCAGTCCTGCTGGGCCCCCCAGCACTGCCTGCAAAGGCTTGAGCCCAATTATCCGATACCTGCTCCCTCCTGGCCTTTAGGCAGCCCAGTGTGACCATTCAAGGCTCCATGGTTAGCTGGGGTTTTCCCCCCTCTTTCTGAGAATTGGACTGAAGTGGGAGTTTCCTCTGGCCTCTCGGGTCTCGCAGGGACCCTGCATTGTGGTGAGCTGTGGAAGGCAGTGCCAGTTGAAAGGCAGCTCATTCAGCAAGTCGTGGTGTAAAAACAAAATAACCAGAGGAGGGTTAAAAGTACAGGCTAGCCAACAGAGCACTGATGGGTTTAGGTGCCAAAAACCAGCCCTGGGTGTGCCCGAGCGAGTTCCAGCAGGAGAAGCTGTGCCAGGAAGGAGAGCTAACTGTTTGAATGCCAAAATTGGCACGGCAGGAGAAGCAGGGAGAGGAGCAGTGTCCAGGGAGAACGCTGCAGGGAGAGGTTGCTCCCCTAAATAACATGATTTATTTCTATGCTTTGCATCAGATTTGATCAAAAGGCTTTGCTGCGCATAAAGAGATTAATAGACAAATGAAATGGAGACCTGCAAACAGCTCCACCCCTTACCAAACACTCAAGGCTGCAAAGCAAATGGACAAATCTCCCTGCCGGCTGACTCTGATTTGGATTTGTAAAATTTGGAAGAGGTGAAAGCCTGTGTCTACAATGTGCTGTTCCATAAAGAATAAATCAGCTTTTGTTTCAATGCTGGTTCGGCCCTTGTGATTGCAGAGAATAATCTCTGGATCCATACAGATGAACTGTATGGACAATTGTTACAAAGGTGGCTCAGGGGAAGTCGAAACCTTGGAGATCTTTTTGGTGTGTAATGTTCTCATTGACTTTCAGGCGGTTACAAGGCTCCATAAAGGATGAAAAGAAGAAGAAGTTTGTGACAGGTGAATGGTTTTCAGAAGTGAAGGCAAAACGGTTTCAGGAAGACTTAGAGGGGCCAGATCTACTTCGGGCATCGATTAGAAGGAAAAAGGGCAAACTAGAAAGTAAGTATGTTAGCGTGCGTCTTAAAAAAAACAAATTGATGGAGTAGAAAAAAGAGGTTAAGTATGGGGGTCTCCAGTATGGAGGTCTCCCTGTACTGGGCGCATGTTGGGACCAGCCTTTGTGTTGTGATAAGGAGATTCTCAGCTAAGCTTTCAGTACTAGAAAAAAATACCTGATTATCAAAATCGGGGCCCAAAGAAAAAATTACAGTGTGGTAGAGGACCAAGGCAAAAGCTGTTTACGAGCTACGTGCAGTAAATGCCTTTCCCTCCCTTCAGCTTCTTCCTTCCAAAATGTCTGTTTGTCAGAGGTCACTGGTACCATTTCTTGTCATAGAAGCAAAAAGGGAAAGGGATGATGTAGGCCAATTTCTGGCATCAAACTGATATGTGTGGGTCAAACATACCCACCCCCACCCTCCAATTCCTAGCCTGGTCTGACAAAACCAGCCAGCTGCTCTCGCGGGCCCCTGGAGTGGTGGGGTCAGTTGCATCTCTGGAAAGGGAAGGGGTGCCTCTCTTTTTCTCGCACATATTTGCCCACTTGAGAGGGTTCATGACTGGCTTTTTACCTGGGAATAATTCCAAGGCACAATGTGGTTTTCAAAGTAAAAAGGGCTTTGGGGGCAAGTCTGAATGGCACCCAGGCTGCTGTGCCATAGCAAGGGTATATTTGGGACCATGTGCTAATTCGAAGCAGATGTATTGCGTGTTGTTTGACATGCAGATGAACTCTCATGGTGGTATGTAAAATAGATCAAATCAGGTTTGTCAGCTCGGAGCAGAGAAGAGAAGAGATCAGCCCCATGTGAAACGAGCAGGACTGTGCTTTGAGTCCAAATGTAACCAGCCTGGAGCTGGCTCTTTGTGCTGAACATTTGTGCAAAGCAAAACTAGGGATGATTCACATCCAGTCCTCAACATTAAGACAGGCCATCCGACTCTGCAGCAGGACTGTGGGACTGCAGCCCAGTCTCACACAACCTCCTTGATTATTTGTCGGGGTGGGTAATCACAGATACTCAGACATGGCCAGCGAGTTACTGGCTGCTGCAGCTGCTCAAGGAAAGCCATGGCCCTGATAGAGAGCTCTGAGCAAAGTCTACCATGGTCCCTTATATAAAGACCCTGTAACTGGGCTGTGTTGTTTTGCAGTAAAGGCTACTGTTAGGTAAAGACTTACCTTCCACCTGTCCAAAACTCGAATACCATCTCCACCAGTTCAGTTCTGCCCTCTTTCCTGGGCCCAGCTGCCCATTACTGCTGTGGGGTAGCAGCAATATAGATCACTTCTTTGTCTGGTGGGCCTTGTCAGCCAGGATATCTCTGTAACATTAATTGCCTGGGTTGAGTATACCCCTCTCAACTCCACATCACTTAGACACATTCTCAAAGCTAAATGCTGGCTAGGGTCTTCGCTGAGAGCCTCGTTTTCTTTTTCCTTTTTACTTATCTGTGACAGCTTTCATAACTTAGCATAGGTTCATTGGAGCCTCTGATGCAGAACTGACCCATCATATTTCATATGAAGGTGCTTTTATCTTTGGTATTAAGGATTCATGATGTCATTAAATTTACTATTTTATCATCCCTCCAGAATGCTAAAACATAAAATCCTTTTCTAGCTTGACAGAATTGCCTGGCCATTTCTGCAGGGCATGTTCTGCTTTTTGAGGATGTGCATTTGTGCTTGCACCCCCTTTGCATGAAGAGACAGATGCTTCAGCAGCCCCTCTGCTAGGGCCCAGGTCAGACAAATGCTCTGTCGTCTGCAGCCCAGCTAGCAGCCAGCAATGAATCGGATTCATCTGCCTTTTGCCTTGCCAGAGGCATCGGCACTCTTAGCTTGCTGCCCATTTCAGGAAAGTTTGAAGTACTCTTGGTTTTAGATTTAACTTTTACTGCTGATGTGCATGTATGAGATGTGGTCTCAGGCTATCATCTAAAGTAATCTCCTTAGTATAGCAGTAATATGCAAGTTATGTCTTTGCATGTACATTACTTGACTAATTTAGGAAGGAAGAAGCAAATGTTCCTAAATTACTATAGTAATTATGTTTAGATTTAGCCCTCTTTATTTCTTTTTCTACTTTATTCCTTGCCTTTCTTTCTCTTTTTCTATTCTCAGACTTGTTTTGGTAAAGCACAGGTATAACATATGACTTTATTCCCTGCTCTCGCTTTTCCCACTGCCATTTTACAGCACTGGTTGAGGATCAAGATTCTGCAGCGAATGTTTTCACCTTGTGATTACCTATTGCGCGCTCAGCTCCTGCAGTGGTTGCCGTATAGATTACCTCCCTTCAGATGCCAGGGCAAGCACTTGTCTCACTGAGTTGTCAGCAAGAGTATTGCACTGGTGAGAGCAGCGCTTGGCCCATCAGGGACCAAGGATAAGGCCCTGTTACAAACAGTTTGGCCGTGCAGCTCACGGTCAATCTGCTGTAGATGAGATAAAGGCCTTTGCTTGCCATCTTGACACCTTTGTTTCTTCTGGAAAGATCGGAGTCATTCACCTGTTGGCTTTCAAGGTGATGAAAGGGTGCGTGTTCATTTAGCCAAATCAGTGTAACTCCAGGGCTGTTAATTGTGATTTAAGTCTTTGATGACTGTGTTAGGGAGTGAAATGAGAAAATTCCTGCATGGAAAAGCTCCGCTGGGATAATTGCTGGCATTCCCTTTGCATGGTAAGTGGGCTGAGGAGGAGTGGAAATTTATGCCTGCACAGGAAAATGCCCAGTGACCTTTTCTGGAGGACGGTTTTAACCCTCAGAAGGGAAGGTTGTGTCGATCCCTAAGGGTCTTCACAGTTGGTATTGATTATAATAGAAAACATTGATAATCGGTAAAATAGGTGGATACCCTATATTTAAAGTACAGCCTGCAGAGCAGGACAGATGGATGAATTTGGTGATAACTTCTCCTTGAGTTTGTCTGCAATGGATGAGAGCTAAAAATCGTCTAAGAGAGAGAGCATTTTAGCCACCCGCCGAGGCAAGTCAGCCCCGATGGCACAGTTAGCTGTGCTTTCCCCAAGTGTTGAGTGTCTTCATTTTAGAGTGATAGGAAATGAGTAAAACAGCTAAAGAGTTAGAGCAGGAGTGGCTGTATACATATGTATATAAATATATCTATGGACAAGTTAAACTGGTCAGGCCACTACTAATTTCTGTTGGAATTTGCTTCTTATTCTGTCTCATCCTAAAGTTAGCAAAGGCATTTTGCTTGTCTTGATGGATTATAACGTACTAATAACCTATTTGTTTGTGGTTACAGAAGCCAGGTATAGCTGTGTCAGTGGCTCAGCCATTTTAAAGGGCAGTGATTTGGATGGGAGGAAGCGAACAGCTCCTGCTGCCTCTGCCAGCCAGGAGTGGGGAACTCTGTCTGAGGGGGAAGTGTCAGTGAAAAGCAAGTATGACACAATGCCTTTGGAAGCGAGGTGAGAAATGAATGCAGTCTTTGGTTGTCAAGGTCTTTTCAACCATGACAGGCAGAGGGAAAACGTAGGAGCTCTGTGTTTGGTTCCTCTGCTTCCAGAGCAGCTACCTGCTGGCATCTCCCTCCCTCGGATCTGGGGCAGAAGAGGAGGACGTGGCTCACTGTATAAATAAACACTCCTCAGCGTGCCTTCCCTTGCCTGCACGTGATGTGGCCTGCATGTGCCACCAGCCATGCCGCAGCTTGTCTCTCCCGAAATGATGTTCAGTGATGCTTTTTGCACATCAGTGTTTACATGGGCAAAACACAGTCCCTCTCTCAGAAACATGCTCTCTAAAACTGGCTTGTTCTTACACAACCAGACTCCTGTCTTCCAGCACAAGCAACTCCCTGACTTCCCACTGCTGCAGAAACCACGGGGCCACCCAGCTTCCATCTCACGTGTGTGCCAGACATGTGGTCCTAACGCAGACAGCCCCGGCAACGCCTGCTGTGGTCCCCTGCACCGCAGGACCAGGCACTGGGCAGGGAGGAAGAGTTGGGACTGCAGCATTTTTCTCCATGGGGATGCACAGGCAAGGGGGAATGAAGCTTCATCTTCAGATATCCCTGTTACCTGCGGGCTGACCGTGCTGATGCTGGATGGCACCACACGGGCAGCACCAGTGTGACATTGGTATCACAGCCTGTCCGTAGGACTGCTCTGCTCTTGGGCTTAGTGCGGTTTTCTGACCAGATAACAAGTGAGGCTGTATTACTTAATGCCACACCTGAATCTGTTGAGCCTCTGATTCTATTGTGTTGTGTAATGAAACATATCTTAAAGAGATTTGGCAGTTTTTGTAACAGGTAGATTTACTCTTTAAAATAGACCTAGCTGGATGTGAATAAATAAGTGCAGGTCTTGTTGACCAGACTAAGCTTAGTTTTTCATTGCTGTTTGAGAGTTTAATCCTTTTGCTTTTGCAGTAGCAAGAAAGCCTGTTTGCCAGCAAAATGTCTAATGCAACTTTATACCCCGGCAGGCTGCTGTAAAGGTTACCGTCTTCTATTGTTTATTCTTTAGGGTCTTTGAGAGCTTAGAAGACATAGCTGAGCCTTGTGCCAGTAAAAATAACAGGGATCTCCTCATTAACTGTATTGGCCTCCTCCTTTGTTTGCCAAGATCGGATGACTTGAGTCAAAACAGGAAATGGCTGAATTTAAATCCTGGTACGGATTAAATTTATTGACAGCCGCAGCAGTGTCCTGCAAAGGCTTCCAGTGATGCTACAACTTTTGGCTTGAGTCAGGCGTTAGGCAGCTCGCTTTGGCCTTTCAGACCCGTGGGGTCTGGAGGTGCCTTTGCTGCGTGGGGAGCATGGGCGATGCTGCCCCGGGGCCTCCTCCATCCATGGGGAGAGCAGGCAGAGCCCCCCGTCAGCAATCGCCTGTTAAATCCCCAGGGTTTGTGCTGGTGGGGCTCATTTAACAGGCCTTTTCTTTCCCCAAACAAAACATACCGACCATTACATGTTTAAATAAATGTCATTTCTCAGTTATTACAGATGAGGCCAATGAGCGCATCCAGATGGGTCTGGAAAGCAAAGCTGCCCCGAGTCCTGCCTTCCCTGAGCACGCTGCTGGCACGGGAGAGGAGAGGTAACGGCTGCTGCTCGTGCAATGCTCTGGCTGCTGCTCTTACTTCTAATGAAAATTGAATGCTACCCATTAAATCCTGGTCTTTAACTGAGTTTCCGAGACTGTATAAGTAATGGGTTATATAGGATATTTTTAAAATCCTTTTTCCAGGAATTGTCAGAATATCAATCCTCCCCTAATAACTACCTGCTAATGTGCTTATCCCAGAAAGGTCTTTTCCTGCATGATTTGATAAGGGGTCAGTAAAATGGAAGCTGTGTCTAATGTCAGGATATTCTGGTTAGTTTCTCAAAGTAATTATGGTTTTATTTGTTTAATTTTTGCCATGGAGCAACACTAACAAAGTGAACTGTTTGAGGAAACTGCTCATTTCCTGCTGGTGCCAGCTTCTGTGTCCAGTGCTCAGCACTCTCCATCAAGGCTTGGTAGGATTTCACGTTGTGCTGACCGAGCAGAAACACCCACTAAAAACACTCCAATGAGCAAATCAGTGACCTCACTCAATATTTGTGGATTGTGGAGAAGCCATTAAAATATTCACATGTTCATTTATTGTTGCTCCCATATCATTTGCATTTTTTGTCAGCAGAATGAGGAGTCATTCTTCACAGGTGGCAATTGCTCCAGTTTAATATTAAATGGGCCTTGACAACACTCCCAAACCTCTTGCAGCTGATCGTTGGGCATTGCTTAATGAAGGATCCAGGGTCAACAAACCCAAGATGCTCCTGCTTTGCCAGCACAGCAATGGTCCTAATGTGGTCCTAATGGTTTTTCTGGGAGCTGATTAAATCCTGAAAAGCTTGCTTTGTTTTTCTCATTGAACCCTAAGCACAAAGCATTCCCATATGAAATCTCACCAGCTTGACTGCTGTTCTTCATCTGAAGAGCAGCCGCCACTGGACGCTCCCAAAGATGGTAGAAACAGTCAAGTAAACATGTGTTTCTTCCATTTATTTACCAGACAGTTAGTAATTAATTTATATTCCAAGCGTGAAGATTTATATTCTGTACTATAGTTTTGCCTTAACTATTGTTTTCGTAATCATTCCTGTAGTTTCTAAATCCTCCATCAATCTGGTTATGCCTTTGGCCTGAACTCGGAGGTGTGGCCTGTTCCTTCCTGGGCCATAGGATGGAAATGGGTCTCCCTCCTGCATGGCTCCTGGGCTCTTCTGGCACTGCTCCTTCCTGTGTTTTTCCCTATGGTTTTCTCCCAGAAGGAGAAAGCCTGAATAAACGTAGAAGTTGACACCATTGTTTTTATTGAGCAAGTTCTGTGCTGGCTGCAGTGGGGGACACCTCCTTACTCCCAAGTTCAGGTCATTTAACATGTTCCCCAGTCCTTCCAAGCAGTAATGGAGGAAATAAATGAAGGCAAGAGCTCCAGGCAGCCTCGTATTGGGCTGGGTCAGTAGATCAAAGTGGCAAAGTAGCTGAGCAGAACTGAGATGATGTTGAAGACTGCCTGATCACCCTACCAGGCACATCAGTACCACTGATCTCCTTGCTCAGACATTTCTCCTCTCCCACAGATCCAGCACACCTGCTCTTGATACCGCAGAGGAGCATAAAATCTTGCCAAAACCAAAGCCAAGACTTCATGTCCTGCTGTCTGCATCACACAAGGTAGTGTAGGCACAGCCCCTGCACTTGCTTTCGTTGTTCCTTGGACCTTCACACAGTCTGTACCTACTTACAGGGCCTCCACAGACTGCCTGCCCTGGTGTCTGTGTGCTCGAATAAAAAAACATTTTTCCAGTCTTACCAGTTTATGTATACTGATAGGGTTTGTTTTCCATTCAGAGACCCAGTATACATGATGTTTCTTCCTCAGAGAGTGATACTGGAACAAGTCCATTTGTGGCTGCAACAAACAGCTTGCATTTGCCTAGAAAAGGTAAGGTTTTTGTTCAGTGAGCCATTGGTGGTTTTGTTATTCAACATCAAACACCAAGAGACAAGGTGCTTTTTTGTGTGTGTACAAATGAATAACAAAGAGTATTTCTTACCTTGGCAGGTAAGAATGGGCTGACAACATTTGTATGAATTATGCCCAAGGCAGCAGGGACCAAGAAAAAAAAATCCAATTACTAAAACTTCTCCTGGCTCTCAGTACGTTTTAAACAGAGTGCTTGGCTCACGGCTCCTTAATCCACAGGTCCCAGTTACCTTCTCTTTCCTGCCTTGAATATATAGTGTGGTTTTGGTACATAGCAAATAGCCAGTAGGAAAGCTGTCAAACTGAAACCAAAGTTGCAAACAAATCCCCAACTCACAGCAACAATTTAGAGTTCAGTGGATTTTTTTCATGTCCTGTTGCCAAGAGAAGGTCTGGGGTTTTCAGGGCTTCCTTCAGTTGGAAGAGGGCTTGCTAGCATCTCAAAATGAGGAAGAATTAGGAACATATTGATGGTTTCTGGAAACTACCCCCAGCTTCCCTTTGAGAAGCTGCAACCCAGACCTTCCAGGGAAATACGATGTGATGGGACAGGCTTTGAGCATTTGTTGTTGTTGTAGGTCATGGAGTATCTCCATTGCCCACCAAGCTTTCAGAGGATGCTGTGCCTCAGCCCAGCAGTGTGGCTGGAGGAGAAGCTGCTGATGGGGCCACTGGTACCACAGTGGGGCCAAAAACTCCACCCGAAGAAACTTATGCTCCCAGCAAGATACCAGTTAGGAGGAAACCAAGCAGAACTTTCCCCAGATCAGAGCAATTTGTGAATTGTGTGGGACCGGCAGAGAACAGCCTTGCAAAGAGAGAGCTCCTGGCAAGCCCCAAACCACTGACCACAGAGGGGGAAAGCAGCCAGGCTGTGAAGCAAGGTGTGAACTATACGATCTCATCAATGAGTAACAAAGAGGAGGATATTGGCGTTGATCGTGAACACTTCAAGAACTTGAAGAACTTCTGGGAGAAGGGAGCAGACTCTGTAACAGTGGGAAGTGTGCCGGAGGACCCGAGCTGGGTGGAGGCAGATGGTAGGCAGTTCAAACTGTGCCGCTCACTCTCTGTGCAGTCTGGGCAAGGCCGGAACAGCGAAGAAAAACCTGGCATCTTCACCAAAACAAGAACCCCCTACAAAAGGACAATAACCTTGTCTTCCAGCGAGGAAGAACCAAGCTATGTAGCCCCTGCAAGGAAGGGCTTGGTTTCCACCATTCCTAGATCCACATATGCCAAGAGCAAAGGCAGCCTGGTTACAAGAAATAACTCGCTGAGTGAAAGCAATGGGAAGCCGCCAGTGCCAGAGGAAGAGAAGACCGCACAGTGCTGCTCCAAGAAATCCAGATTGCCTGTGCGAGCGCCTTCCGTCAAAATCGAGTCGCCTACCAAAGAAGCGTCTGGCAGCACGTTTGAGCCAGAGACGCCTACAGACGAGTTTATCGTGGCAGAAGAGCGCAAGCACACAGTGAATTCCCTGGCGAGCAGGGTGCAGATACTGATCGAGCCTGTGCTTACAGATGGTGAAAATGATGATGAGAAAGAGGAAAGATCTGATTTGGACACTCCTGACAACATGGAAATAAATGGAGAGCTAGCTGACGAAAAAACTTATGAGTCTTCAGACAAGCCGACACCCGGTGAACCAGCCAGAGAGAGAGAAGCCGTTCAGGGAACGGACTCAGCTGTTTACTCAGGTACTGAGGGCTGTAACTGCACCCTGTGAAATCCCAATACAGAATCATCCCTAAGCCTGTGTTCTTCCCTAACCCTTCTGCATTTTGCACATGTTCTTCATTTGTCCATTTATCCTGTATTGCAATTTGTGCAGAGTTAGCATGTGTGGAATGTGTTTAGCAAACGGCTCTGGAAACAAATCTTGTGTAGCACAATGCGACTGTAAAAGGAGGCAGTGCCATGTTTCCTCACCCTGCTCCCCACCACCAGCCCTTGTGTCTTTCCCGCAAGCCCCTCAGCTTGGGATAGCCCTCCATTTCTTTAGTGCTACCTACAACAGGTCACAGGAGCTTACTTTAATTCACTTGCTGGGAAGACTGTACTTTCTTCAAATGTGGGGCTGGAGGAATTCTTTGTGGTGGTAGAGATAAGTCTGACACAAATAGAAGAAATAAAATGTGAAGCAAAGTGTTTAATAAATACATTTTCTGTTAGGCTACCTTGATATAGCCGCTGGCTGTCAGTGCTTAAATGACATTTTGGGTCTTTTGGGAATGCACAAGTGAATTATTTGGATATTAAACTGTCACCAAAGTGAACTGAACAAGGAGTCTGATCTTTCTGGGTTCTGATACGATGGTGGTGTCAATAGTATCACCACTTTATCGGTCTCTTCCTCTGGGTTTGATGGACTCTTGTAGTGACTGTTACTATGAGCAAAAGTTATTGTTAATTGCAGTTCATTCTACGTGTGGGCTCTCATTGCCCACAGCTCTGCTCTCTGCCAAGCAAAGACCTGGGAAGAGAGAGCTTCTTACCTCCTTTTTCCAAATTTCCTGTCCTCATGTACTTGGGTAAGATGTGTTTGAGAGGATTTTCCATAGAGTCATCTGATTTTTTATATTTTAACTGTGTTACTTCTTGGCTTATTTTCTCCCTCATAGAACATTTATATGAAAATCCTGAGTTGTACTTCAGGAAAACGCAAACATTTCCTTTATATACCAGATCATTCTTATTTCTCAGTTGTTTTGCCTTATTATTACATTCATTTCAGGATGATATTAGCAGATGGCTGTGTTTCACTGGAAGCTCTTTGTACGTGCTGGTCTGTTTTAGGGACTGGGTTAATCCAGTGTTTATATTTCCCATCATAGTGTGAAGAGTTTTTCTCAAGGAGAGACATTAAAGCACACTGATGATTTGAAAGCAGCCCTGTGTAATGTAACTGGGCAGTGTGCTCTAAGCAGAGTGCACAAGCCAGGAGAGACACACACACATGCGTGCTTCTTGACACGCTGCCCATTTGTATTTATTTATTTACTGTATTGATTTGGCTTTTCATGTATTCCAGAGGAAGATGGGGATCATTCTCCCGCCGCTCAGGCATTGGCCCGAGCAAATAGCATTAATCTTGCAAAGAGCATGGTGAACATTTACACAACCACAGAGAGTGAGTAACATCTTTCTTTCTCCTTTTTGGTTTACATTCCCTGAAGGTAATATATTATGCCTGAGTTCTGCATCCCTGGTGCTTCTGTGCATGTACCAGGCAAGGAAAATGACATACTGTTTCATCATCAAATTAGAGAGCTTATAGTGCCTCAAATTAAATTCAGAGCCAGGAAATGGCAACTAGATTGATGGTATGATGGTGTCTTCAGCAAAAAACGCAGGGGCTTCAAAGGGTTGGCAAGAAGCTTGTACCCTTCTCTCCTCGTCCCCCATCAAGTACTGCAGGAGCTGCATGGCAGCCTGCACAGTGGATTAATCAGAGGTGCCAGACCTCGTGCCCAGTGTGCCAGTTGTGCCGCAGACTCCCGTCACACGCTCACTGGGCTTGCAGTGCCCGGCCTGGGCCTCTCACCTCACCCAGAGCAGACCCCATTTGCTGGACTGATCTCCCTAACTACCAGCTGGGACATAGTGATATGGTGATAGTTTCTCCCTGAGAAACCAACAGAAGCTAAGGAGAAGGCAACCAAGAAAGCAGCAGCAAACTTGAAGAAGCCCATAGCCACAAAACTCATCTGTGCCACCAAGAAGCCCAGGAAAGCTGCAGCCAAGGACGGCGGCCTGAAGGAAGGCAGCAGCAGCCTCTGTGGCCAAGAAAGCCAGTAACAGTCCCCAAAAGATGAAAACTGGCAAGCCCAAGAGGACAGCTAAGAGCTTACCTAAAAGCAAAGTGGTAAGGCAAAGGCTGCCAGGACTGAGGTGAGAAGGCTGGGAAGGCAATGCCCGAGGAAGGGTAAAGCCACTTAGAGAAAATGCTGGAGCCCGTTTAAGTAAGCCTGACCTCTAGTTATGGGAGGGAGGAGAGAGTCCCCTCTGGGACCGTGTCGGAGGCAGCGTGCAGGTGGGATGCGCCCCATCGCCCTGTGGCTGTGCCCACCCTGTCTGGTAGCCTCATGCCAAGTGCAAGTCCTGTCGTATGGTGCAGTGACATGTCACACGGCACGGTGGCTCGAAGCTTCAAGTCCCACATGCATTGGTGTTCAGTGACGTGGTCTTCACACGGACAACCAAGATTTTAGCCTCCCCTTATTAAAGTTTATTTAGAGCCACGAACTTCATCCTCAGAAACCCTCCTCTGCAGCGTTACACTTACTTGTTTGCAGTATAACAAGTAGTCTGTGGAGAGAGCTAGATTTAATGCTTTGTTCATGTTTGGAAATAAAAATAGTAAATCTCAAATGAATGGTAAATCATATAAAAGGCAAATCATATAAAAGGAAAATGCCAAGGAAGCTCTCAGGCATTTTGAGCACTGAAGAACATGTCATCATGGCTAACATGCTAAACAAGTGTGTATATATGCATGCATGTTTATGCACATACATCTTCTAAAAACAAGTTCTTCTGGGATGGAGATAGTCATCTTTAAGGGAGTTATTGAGGAAGGATAAAGATAGAACAAATAGGTTTTATTTAGACATTTAAGCAGTCCAGTAACAATCTTTCTAAGTTGATATTAAGCTTTCTGACTTTCTTCTTTTAGATATCTGGCTATTGTCCACCTCTTTGTCTAGCAGAGTATTTGAGAGGTGTATGCAATGGTGAAATTGTAGGTATAAATATTTTACAGCTCTCTTGTACGGGGTAATGTGCTACGAGATGAAAATGTGAGCACGTTTGGTTTGTTTGATAAGGAGACAGATCTGTATGGTTTTACTCTAAATTAAATCTGCACAAAGAAAGTGGTGCAAACAAGATGCACGTCCTTAGGCTGATAAGTCAATTAATTACCCACTAGAGGGAGTTTGCACACTCCCGCACATTGAGCAAAAAGACGTGGAAAATAGCCGTAACATGTTAGCTAGCAGGTTTTGTCTTGGGGAGGGTCAGCTTCAGTGGCAGACAACAGAGACGGGCAAGTAGGTGGTACTCAGGTGCCTTCCCCAAGCTTTTCCTCCTTCCTTGTGCCCTTAAACAAAAATGTGACTTTCTTATATTTTCCTGACTCTGACAAGATATCTTAGTGCCTTTTTTTGTTTGTACCTACAGCATACAATAAACCTCATTTGATACCCCATCAGTTTCTTGAACCTGAAAGAGTCAAAGAGCTGAGCAGATCCTCTCCTCTCCTGTTGTCTGAGGTAGGCTAGATGCCAGAAATGGCTGGAATAATGTTCACAGCATTCCCTGAATGGCAGTCGGTTTCATGAGAATGTTTCTCCTGGACACCAACAGTACTTGCTTTAGAGCATGCCTTGGTTATGTCATAAATAAATGAGAAAAGCCTTAAGAGAAAAGCCCCCAATAACCCAGACCAACCCTTCTGTCCTGGAGGAGTTTTAGTGTTTCCTTCTGTCTCAAACCAGGCTGTTCTGTGCCTTTTCCAAGAGCTCAGGCGATTGCATGCAGCTCTGTTTGGAGGCAGTTAATGATGACGTTCGCTGCCGGTCGGAGGGAATGCCTCTGGGGAGACTCCCTGCGCTCTTCTCCACTCTCTTAACCTGATCGCTGCTTAATGGGACTCTGCTGAGCTATTGGTTTTTCTCTGTAGTGTTGCAAAGTGGTCATACGGCAGAGTTTAAAGATGCTTGTTATTTTCTGAGCAGACTGAATCAGACACGGCTTCGGAAATCAGCTTCCAGTTTAACAAGCACAAAAAGACGCCTAGCATTGGCAGCCACTCGTCCGACATGGCATCTGTCTCCTCGGTAGGTATTTAACGCGTACATCTCGCTAGATAGGGTGTCTCAGTTGGATGCGGTGATGCTGCATTTAGGCTGATACTGATGATGTGGCCTCCGGAGTATCCTGTTGGTTTCTGCATGGTACATTATTAAAAGAACGGTGATGGTTAATTACTTACCTGCATTAAAGGAGTGTTTCCAGGTACCATCTCAAATTAGAGACCCACTGAGTCATTGTTAGACAAATTCACAGTGAGCGATAGCCCCCAGTCCGAAGTGCGGATGCTCTGAAGCCTCACAGCGTGCAGGAGAGAGGAGGGGGCCTTTTTCTAGGTGAGGAAATGAAGCACACCGCTATTAAGTGACATGTTTGTGGTCCAGCTCCAAAAGAGCTGGGACTGCAGACGGATGCCCTCTGCAAGTTCATCCTTCACTTTATCAGCAAATTCAAGGGAACTCAGAGTTGGATAGAAAAAGCATGATTCAGAGCTTCAGCTTCTAAGGAAAGCTGAAAAGAGCTGAGTGTGTTTAGTTGAGCATTTTTAAAAGATTCCTTAGAGACAGTGTTTTGTCGGGGGCTGCTTAAAAGTGCTTGAATTTGCTGTATTACTGTTACAGGTATCTCCGAGGTGTATATGTGAGATTTAAAGAACATATGTGAAGCAAAGCTGGTAGGGAGAGGTCAGGAATGTAGATAAATATGTTAAAAAAACCCTTGAACTTTGGGGCACATGAGTCCTTCTCCTAGTCAGGAGAGTCTGGGAGCTATAAATGAGCCTTTTGTGTCCAGATCACGTAGGTGTTCTTGAAAATCTTGTTCAGGATTCTCTGCTGGGGTGAGTATCCTGACAGGATGGTAAATGCAGCTCCAGGGACTGAGAGGAGATGTTTAGCAGGTTCTTCTAGGCCATCATAGAAGGAATTCAGAACTGAAGGAAATAGAGGGAGACAGAGAAGAATTGAGTTAATTCCTATAAAAGTTTTTTGATAAATGTTTGTGACTGTACCACAGAAAAGTGCCAAGAGGGTTAATTATTTGCTTTGTAAACATCGTTAGCTTTTATGTTATCCAATCAGGAATTATGAGTGATTGGTGCAATAGAAAATTCTCTCATCTCTCTGGAGCTGTGTTTTGTTTCTGCTTCATCACTTTCTGCCAGTGAAAGACAAAGCCTTGGAAAAAGAAGCCCAAGGCATATGGGCAAATGCAGTTTGTTCTGGGAAAGGGAGTGACTCTTGGGTGCCTAGCTCCTGATTTATACCTGTAGAAACCTCATTTTCCTGTGCCTTGAGGCAAGTAGATGCACTCAGGCTGCCTCTGGTGGGACAGTGGCTCTTCAGGACAGAGGTTATACTTATTTCTGTTTTGTACAGCTCCATGCACATTGTGAGCAAGGAACAAGATAGTAATAGTTTTTCCTACGTTTCTAGTCGGATACGGTTCTTCCTTGCCTGTTTTAGAAATTGATTGACAATTGTGACTATATCTACCTGAAATAATAAGTTCATATACAGGTAATTCAAATTCTCTCAATATATTTCTTTCTTAGTGATGAGACTGGGTCAGGATAGCAGCTGATTGTACCGTAAGCATAGGGAAAGGGAAGAGACTTGTGTGGTCCCCCTAGAAATATTTAATTCCATTTCCCAAAGTTTTGGGATTTAGGGGTGAAAAATCTTCTGCATTTCTTGAGCATTTAGGAGAATAGTGCTTCTAAGTCCTGGTCTAGGATAGCACATCCCTGTGAGACCCTTATTCAGGTTTCCCAACCTTTGCTTGTTTAAGCACAGCTGCAGATTTGGACCATTTCTGTGTCAAGGACAAAATGCTACACAAGGACAGAAACTGCAGATTATTTCTCTGGGAATGGGCTTTTCAGACTATTGTCTTTATCCAGAAACCAAGTTAAGAGAGTGCCTATTTCAGTGGCACTGACCTTGCTCTTCCACCTGGCAGGTGAGTGGCAGTGTGCTCAGTGTCTACAGCGGTGATTTTGGGAGTGTGGATGCCCAAGGTACCGTGGAGTTTGCTCTAGACTATGATGAGAAGAACCGGGAGTTCCAGGTTCATGTGTCCCAGTGCAAGGACTTGGCTGTTGTGGATGAGAAGAAAGGCAGATCTGACCCGTGAGTGATGCTTTGGTGCCTTGTGACTTCTGCATTGCTGAATGTTGTGTTCTGGAGGATTTTTTTTTTTCTTATTTTTTCTCTTTTTGAATGTCATGGTTTCTTCCTTCAGAGTTCTGGTGCATGCTTACTGCTGCGACTTTCCTAGCTGATGGTTCTGGAGCCATTGGCGTCAATAAATAAGTCTGTTGCCAGACTTCAATTTGAACTGATTGAGAAAGCTTTGATCACTACAAAGACAGTTCCTGTTATCACTGGAATGTCTTCTCTCTGTATCCATCTGAACCTTGATCTCTCCATGGTGAATACACTTTGGTAATAACTCTGGTGATGCAGACGCATGTCTATATGGAAAGAAAGTCCATAAAGAAGTGGTGTTAGGGGCACAATGGTAGTTGTACAGAGATTACCGATCTCTAGTTTGAAAGATGACGAAAAGGAGCTTGGATTTGAACCCTGAGAGAGAGAGACTTAAAGACATTCCACCTCTTTCCTCCTCTCTAATTTCACCCAGATTTTGAAATGCTATAGTTATGGGTGTTTCACAAAATGGATACATGGCCTTGCTGGCTTCCCATATTGCCTAGACAGCTGCCTGTTCTGAATGTTGGTGGCATTCGCCCCATCTCCAGTGAGATTTATATCTTCACATGCAAGCCAAGGTAATATCCTAGCAGGTCTATTAATTAGTTTTGCCCTCAACGAATCAACTCCAGGTCTTTTGTTTCCATGTCACTGTTCACAAATGTTGCCTGCTTATTAGAGCTTGGTGATGCGTAGCAATATCCAACTGGAGTTTGTTTTCTTTTCTAGGTATGTTAAAACTTACCTGCTCCCAGACAAAGCTAGAATGGGTAAGAGGAAAACTTCAGTGAAGAAGAGGACAGTGAATCCCATTTACAACGAGGTGTTACGGGTAAGAACAAACACGTGCTCTGAAAACCTGGGTTGTAGCAGGGACCCGTACCAGGTCAGGTCTGGAAAGATCCTGCCTTCTTGACCCGACTTCTTCTCCTACCTTCTGCCAATGCTGCACTGCTCTTCCCTTGGGTTTGTGAGGGCAGAGATGTTAAAGGTTTCTCTGCATCCATCTGTGTGGCAGTCAAGGTTTATCTGCCAAAGCTACACAGTGATCTTTGGATGAGATAGGGACCTGCAGCCTGTGCTGCCTTCAGCCAGAGCAATGGCTGTTCTTCTTCCCTTCCCTGGCGCACAGTCACGAGGCATGGGACTAGTAAGAAAAGTCTTCGTTATGTGATCTTACTCATCAAAACCTAGAGGAATATTTAACAATGCCTGGGCCTGTGTTAATAATTCTCGAAAGAATATTGGTTTTGCCCTGTGACGAACGGAGTGCTAGGTTTCCTGTGCTCAGCAGAAAAGCTTGGTCAGGGTAGTAGCGTTGCTGCAGGACAAAAAAAGAGATGTTCAGAGCGAGGCCAGTCCATTACTGCATGTGTGGAGTGGGTTTGAGTGTCTCAGTCGGAGCTCATGCAAGCTTTTGAGTAGTTTATTTCCGGTTGTGAAAGAAACAGAAGAAAAATTTGAACAACCTGACTTCTCTTTCTTCCTCTAGTATAAAATAGAGAAGATGGTATTGCTGATCCAAAAATTAAATCTCTCTGTTTGGCACAATGATCCACTGGGACGTAATAGTTTCTTGGGAGAGATTGAAGTAGACTTGGCCAGCTGGGACTGGAGCAACAGGAAACTCAACTGGTACCCGCTAAAGCCCCGAGTAAGTGCACCTCAGCTTCAATCCCGCTTCCTAGCCCAACCATGAAGCCTTTAAGGAGGTTGGAAGTCCTTCCTGACTCCTCTGAGGTCTTTGGGTGGTGTGGTGGAGCAGAACAACCTGAACTGTGCATAGGGAAGTACAGTAGAGCACCCACAAACCCTGGACATGTTAGTGCAGTATTCAGTGCTCTGAACACAGGCCTTCTCGGGTCTTGTTTGGTGACTGATCTGTAGGAACACTTTCATAAATGTGATCTGACACTAATCAGCAGAAACTCTGACATGACATTGTCTCTCTCTCTACTCACATAAAGACCATCCCTTAAAAATAGACAGTAGAGTACTAGGTGATGCAGTTGAACATGCCTTGAGAGGTAAATATTCAGGTGCCACTTTTGTAAAGCCTGTGCAGCTTCCTGCATGCTTCTGGATTCAGAGGTCTGATATGAGATCCCTTTTAAGAAAATAAAGGACATATGTCTTTCAGAATTAAGATGCTTAATTATGTCCAACTGGACGTGTCTGGAAGGGCAGCCTTGCTCTGAATCTTCAGGCTTTTGGTTCTGAGGAACTGAATTTGAGAACAAAGCCACAAAGAAGAAAGCTGCCCTGAGAACAGGCTGCCCCAGCCATGCAAAATTAGTTTGTCCATTTGTGCCCCTCCATTGAACTCAAAAGCTGTTTGCCTTGCTATGTTTACATGATCCCTCGTTTAGTCAGTCATAACTCTTTCTGTTTCAGAGCCTTTCTGCTGTTAATGGTGTGGATCATCGAGGAGTGATGAATTTGTCTATTAAGTATGTCCCTCCAGGAAGCCTAGGTAAAATGCGTTTCATGCGTTAAGAAGTATTGCCCATATGTGGACATGCAACTTGCAATGCCTCATCTGTTTAAGGGCTGGTTAAAGAGTAATCTCATTAGAGCAAGATCTTAGAGATCAGCACAAAGGCAAAACCAGCAGTGCCTGAGAGCACTATCTGCAGCCTACATCTGACTTTCACATCTGGATTTATTGGGAAAGTACTGGGGAGAGACGAAGGGCTCCACAACCTCAAACTCAGCAGCTGTTATGAGCACTGGGCACTGTGGGGTGCTGTGATGTGGTAGCAGCAACACACAGCCCCTCTTACTGTGGGGCAGGCACAAGGCTGGGTTTGCCCAGCAGTTCCCTCTCCTTTCGCATTTCAAAGGAGCACCAGCACATTGTGTCAGGGGTCCTCTGCAGCTGCAACTGTGACGGGGCTGGTAGCAGTGCTGTGGCCTCCAGGCAGAGGGGTGCAGAGCTCATGAGGGATTGAGTATGCAGAGAAGTCAAGTTGCTCCCTCAGGTCCCTGCAGAGGAAACCTATCATTTTGCTAGCTATTGGAAGGATTGGCGCAACAGTTTTTCTCTTCTCCTAAATGGCAGGTCCCAAGAATCCTCCCTCTGGCGAAGTTCACATTTGGGTCAAAGACGTCAAGGACCTACTGCAGTTGCGTCCTTCTGGAGTTGACTCCTTTGTGAAATGGTAAGTGCATGAGCATGGTGTTGGCTTTGATCCTGGGTCTGTGCCTCCAGAAAGCGGTATGCTTTGTTCTCTTTTCTCAAGCTCACCTAGCTGTGCCTCTGTACCATAAAGCCTTCATCTTGCATTGGGCTCTGTAGGAGAAAAATTGCCGTTGTTATTCACTTGTGGCCAAATTAGGAAAATCCTTGCTCTTGTTCAGTCACTGTCTATGACTCACTCAGTGATTTGCCTCAATAACGTGTGAGTGAGAGCAATATGTGAGCCCTGCACCACAGCCCAGTGTGTTCACATGAAGTTGTGAATTTTGCCTTGATACGGGCTTGCCTGCAAAGTTTGGGGATTTGTAAGGGACTTGCCAGAACCGACATACAGATAGTTGGATCCTGCTTTGATCTTCTCCAGAATTTAGTATCTGCATGTTTTCTGCAGCCTGCAACATCCATTCTGCCTGTTATATGGGAGAAGGTGCTGCAAATATTACAGAAAATTTAAAATCTTTTAAGAGGATTTTAAGATTTTTTCAGTGCTTTGAAGTGCTCACCATGTTTTTTCTATATTTTAAATCCTTACAGAGTTCTCCTGCAGAAACGTTTGCTGCTCTAGAAACCTAATTGACTATTTTGAAATGCCCTGTTAGGCATCTAAGTGATGAAAATAGAAATACGTGAAAGTAATGTCAATTTTTTTAATGTAAAATGTCAGTTTGCAAAAAAAATTTGCCAAAAGCAGGAAATCTTAAGCAAGTACCCTCCTTTCTGAAAATGTTTGCCTTTAAAATGGATTTTCGTGGCCGAAAAAAGAAAGTTTCATTCAGGAATTATGAACATTTCCCATTAAATCTACAGAGATTTCTTATGTTGAGATCTAATTCCTCCTTTCTTCAGAACTGAGGCTTGTATAGACCAAGGAACTTTGTAGGAACAATTCAAATCTCAGGTGATATCCAATACTACATGCTTTATTTTCTCTCCTCTCAAAGCTATGTTCTTCCAGACACCAGTAAGAAGAGTTACCAAAAGACCCGAGTCATAAAAAGAGACACAAACCCTGTTTTCAATCACACTATTGTATATGATGGCTTTCATACAGAGGATCTAAAGGATGCTTGTGTTGAACTGACTGTGTGGGATCATGAAAAACTTACCAACCATTTCCTTGGAGGAATCAGGCTGGGCCTTGGGACGGGTAAGTGATTTCCTTTACATTAAATGAACACTGCTACCATACTGCTGAGCCACGAGATACAATGGTAAGTTGCAGAGCATTTTCCTGTTGAAGAGAAACCAGGGATGAGGAGTCTCAATAACTGGTGAGAGTCTTGGTACTTGCACTGTGCCTTGGATGGAGGGGGCCCTGGTACCATGGTACCAACCCTCTATTCCTGCATTTTCTGCCAACATCAGCTCTGAGGTCTGTCAAAACTCAAGAATCTCCTTGGGTCCATCGGAGAGTTTTCCTGCTGTTACAGGAAAACAAGCTGGGTTACAAATCAACATTATATTGATGCCTCTCCCAGGGAAGAGTGCTCAGAGATGAACTTGAATGCCATGTGGGACAGCACCACCTGGTGACTCCCTCCACATCACCTCCTCCCTTGCGATGCTTTAGTAGCAGAATAACTAATATTTGAAAAACAGGGCGAGCTACACTAGTTGGTCTGATAGGTAATCAGTACTGAGAGTACATCAGCTGGAATTAAATCACAAATTGGAAGAATGGAGTTGTCTGGGTGTAGACTAAGGTGTTACTGTTGGTTTTTTGTTTTGTTTTTATTTGGGCGATGTAGTGCTGAAAGGCCTCAGCAGAGGTGCCATTTGCTCCACTGGGAGACAACCACTGCCTCTGGGAGATGATGGCATGGGGTTCCAGTTCAGCAGAGGACTTAGACCTGTGCTTAGCTGGAAGTGTTTTACTTCAGTGGGGTTACAGAATCACAGAATGGTTGGGGTTAGAAGGAACCTCTGGAGATGATCTAGTCCACCCACCCACCAAAGCAAGTTCACCTAGAGGAAGTTCCTAACTTGATCCTTGAAGTTAGGAAAACTCCAATATTTTTAAGCCACAGTTGTAAAGAGCAGATGGGACCATCTGCCATTGTCCAGCTGTCCAGCATCAAGGTTTGTCCCTCTCTAAACATCCTATCCTAGCTTTCAGTGTACCCCATACCTAGGCTTTGACAGATAGCCTGTTCATCTTTGTATTTTTGTAAGTGGCATATCAATGGTTTTCTAAACTATTTATTGTTAAGGAAGAGGGCTCTCTGAGAGATGAAAGGCAAACAGAAGATTTCAGAATGTTGCAATGAAGAGTAAGTGTTCATTGAGGGTATCGGGAAAAGGCTCATAGTGGCTGGAAGATCTGCCTTGCAGGTACACCTGTGTTTGTTGGATTTGCTTGTGTGTTCTCCGTTTTCAGTCTCTGACACATGACCAGGAGAGTTGTGAACTATCCAGTGGGAAATGGCAACAAGACTAAGCTCATAGGCAAGATGTAAAAATACCAACCCCAAGATAAGCTGTGATCCAAATTTAGACCTTTATCTCCTTGACAAGTAGTTGGCACGTGGAAATTTGGTTGAAAAATTGACTTGGAATTAATGTACACACTTTTCGGCTATCACATGTTTGATTCCTATACAAATGAGGTGTAGGGCAAGAGAATTTTGACAAATACCCCACTCTGTCCACAAGAAAATCTTTTAAGGGGAAAACCAAGCTTTTTAGACCTTCTTTACCATTCCAAAAGATGCAGAAAGGGCTTGAGCCCTGTATTATTTTCCTTGGCAGGTTATGTTTAGGGTTCTTGCATTTTGTGGCTTTTACCTTGACTTCATTCTGAACTCTGATGTAAAATGGAGGTCATTGGCAGAAGAACAGGAGGTGTTTAGGGTGCAACTTGCTGAGGAGAAGTCAGCACCTTTTATGTTAAGACGCTGCCTGCAATAGTTACATCCCATTGAGTATTTTTGCATGGAGTGGAAATTCTTTGTGTAGCTCCCAACGTTGTAGTTTTCTTGTTCTTTACAGGTTTGAGCTATGGCATCTCAGTGGACTGGATGGACTCCACGCAAGAGGAGGTGGCCTTTTGGCAGGAGATGATGTCGGCTGCCAATGAATGGATTGAGGGATTGCTGCCACTGCGCTCGCTGGCAGGGAGGAAAAAACTGAAATAACCTACCATTTGTGCAATAGAAAGGCTGAATGTGGTCATTAGAATTAGGAAACTTCCTGCACCGAGGTGATAGAGACCATCCACGGGGTTGGCGAGTGTCAGGTTTATAAGGCAATTGATGGACAACACTTCGGAGATGTTAAAAGTTAAGTACTAATTCCCTGACAGAGGACACGGAAGATGCCAAACTGATGCTATACTTGATTCTGACCAAGAAGAAACTTCGTTTCCCTTTTTATTTGATCATTTATGTTCAGTGTCTTCAAATTCCATTAAGCTCTGGGAACACTGGCAGAAGGAAAAGGAGATGTAGATTTTTTTTTTTACTGTTTCTTGTGCCATTTTTTTTTTTTTTTCTCTGCAGAGATGTAGTTGTACTAAAGCAGCAGCATAGTATTATTCGTATTCCCCTGCAGTGGTACACTTTGCACTTGATGTAGAATTGCTCCGAGTCACCAGCAGCACAATCTGAGAACGGGAGCTTTGCGTTTGTTGCTGGTGATAACACATCTCTAACGTGAGGAAAATTGAGATCCAAGGTGAATCTAAAGAAAGAGAGGACTATTTGAAGCAGAAAATGAAGCAACGTGAGGAGGATAACAATGAGGAATTCAATATATTTGTTCCTTTCTGCTTTAATATGAAAGAGCAAAGTGATGGTCCTGCAGCTTGTGGGATTTTGCAACCAGAGGTTGTTTTCGTAGCTTGCCCACAGGCTTCCTCACTGACCTCAGGCGCCTAAGTTTCTCCATGAAAGGACAATTTCAGTGCAATATAAACTAAAGTGCTTGCCCAAGTGTAAAATACGGTTGCATTGCTGATGGGCCTAATCGCACCTTTGAAATGCCTTGTGTGCAAAACATTTCAGTATGAGATAATGATGTAGGAAACAGTCTCATGTTAGCCTGGTACAACGGGTCAGGAAAGAAAGGTCAAAACCACACCGGAATGCAGGAGATGTTGGGAGCCGGTGGGAGAGGTAAGTAGGAAGTGACTGAATGTGAAGGGTAGCTGCAGAGCTACAGTTGCCTGGGGTGGTCTCCTGTCTCTGCATACCCTGCTGCCCTTCTAGTCTTCCTTTCACCTGATGCCCGTCACCAAGTTGTCCCTGGCTGGAATTTCCTTTTTGCTAGTAGCTTGCAAGAACTTTGCATCTAGCCCATTGACCGTGGCAGAGTGGCGTTGTGAATGCATTTTCAAATGCAGCTTTGTAATTTCTATTTTGGATGTACATACTGTGATTAAATAGAATGTTTTTCTTTAGTCATCAACTGGTCTCCTTGTACCTATTTTTAGTGTGGTCTGAGTAACGAAAAAGCAAGCAAAAGAGGTGTTAAATTTTGTCATGTCAAAATGAACCATTTTTGCCCAAGGACAAGTGAAATGTCATGGAGAAATATTTTTTGTAGCTATCCTGTCCTAGATTTTGGCTCTGGGAATATGTTGATATTCTTCTTTAATGTATTGATTTTATTTAACTCAAACTCAGCATAAATTTTCAGCTTAGCAATGATGGTTGTAAATAAATGAATGGAAAAATCAACACTTAGAATAACAAGACTTTTTCATGAAATTAAGACACTTGGGAGATAATCAGCAGCTTTCATGGGAAAAAATAAAGAAAGAAGATGGGTTTGCAATTGGAAAAAGATAATACTTGAAAATGTATTCAGTCATAGTACTGAAAGCACTAAAAGAGAGTCCGTAGAGCAACAGAATTAAATAATGGCTATCTAATGAAGAACCTTGTATATATATATAGCATGTCAGCCCAAAGATATTTGGTATAGGCTCCAGACTGGCATGTTTTGTTCACCATGGTTTGCTCATTTATTGCCTTTGTGGGATGCAATAACAATATTGGGCCTAAGATGAGAGTTTTTAAATTATTATCTTTACCTGTGTAGGTACTGAACATGTGAATATGCACACATATAACCGACTACGAGGAGCCCAGCTCATCGGAGCAGTGGCTTGTTGCAGTAAAGTTACCCACAGGACTGCTGCTCTCACCCCGAGCGCTTCCCTGTCCCACTGGGTGCTCTCAGGGGGGAATTTCTGCTGTGGCTGCGAACGTGGTCGGTAACGTGGGGGGCTTCAGCGCGGGTAGGTCTGGGTCCGTTCCTGGAGGGCTCAGCTGATTCCCCTCCATCACAAAAATGGAGTCATCCTGCCTCCTCTTCCTCTTCTTCCTCCTCCTCACGGGCAGTATGAGCACATGCGGTCGTGACGATGTTGCCAAAACTGCTGTTTGCATCAATGGAGCTGGAAGTAGTTGTGTTGGTGTTTCAGAAGATTAACATCTTTTTCATTGGTGATGCCAGTAAGGGGAGAGAAAGGGGGTCAGTGGGCCACTTTCATCCCAGCGCGGTTGCTTTTATGAACTTGGCCCAGGACTTTGTGAACAGACTATTTTTGCATTCAGATTCCATTGAGGATTTTTGTTACTCTTTTAGTGGCTTGTTTATTTAAATTAAGCCCTGATTAACTTAGGAAGCTTTCTTTGGCATTTAATAGTTTATCTGAGTAAAAGATTACACTGCCAAACCACATGCACATTTGTAACACAGCTGTATCTGAGGTAGTAAGATTTGCTGGGCCATAGCTGTTCCACTTAATGCGCAGAAAGCACTTTATCAGAAAAAGATTTAAGGCACTTAATTGTTGGTGTCATATGGAGGAGTGGAGGAGCTTGTGAGTATAAGGTGAACGGCCTGTTTGTATGTGGCTTGTGAGGTTGACATTTGTTGTCTGAATGCTACACGTAACAGACTCAGGCCTGTGGGCATGTGCTGATGATAACAGGAGTTGGGTAGTAACTGGTATAAAAAAAGAAAAAACAGATGGAAAGTTTTCTGACTGTATTTACCAGTTCATTGTAGAATGGGTTAGGCAAAGGTCCATAAGCAGGTAAGACTTCGTGCATAGAGTAAGTGTGGTTTATGTCTCATTTCCCTGAATACGAGCATGCAGGGACCAGTGAGGCAGTGGGAGCTGACTGCGGTCACTGAGCTCTTGCTGGATACAGAAGTGACCCCAGGGACCGAGGAGGCCCAAGAAATGCTGGGTTACAGGCTGGGGCCCTTAGGCACTCTCCTCTTAATGTAAAATACAAACCTCAGTAGCTACAGTAGAGCTGGGCAACTGCTTTCCACAAGTGTTCTGCGTTTGAGAGTCAATGTGCTTCCTGTGAGTTTATGCCTTATTTATATAACTTTTTCTTGGGAACCTTCCAAGCAAAAAAGAAAAGAAAAGAAAAAAAAGGAGAGAAAGCAAGAGTCTAGAAAGTATTTCTGCACCATCAGGCAAATACAATCTGTGGTCTATGTCCATTCAAAACAGTTGATATTACAGGTATCAGAAACGATTGAAAGTAGTTTAGAAGCTAACTAAAGAAGAAAGAATTGTTGAATCTTGAACAACATCCAGTGAATGAGTGTCTCAGAGGAGATGGAAAAGAAGTGGTTGAATTAATTATCCATTACTAAATATTTGCTCAGCTTTATGCTTTACCAAGACAGGAAAAAAAATTTGAAGTACTATGGAGATTCGGGGAGAAAATTACGCTGGCTAAATAAACCCATGTAATAATGTGATCTATTGAAATAAGAAATGCTGTGTTTTTGCAGGCTTGTTAAGTCAAAAAATCTGTCGAATAGACCAGTGTATCAAAAACTAATAAATAAAGACACTTGACTTCCTGATAACTAAGAGTGAGCATATTCAGCATCAGGTTTGATTGATTGTTTTAGTTGGCTGTTTTGTACTTTAATATCTTTCATGGCTTAATCGTTTTTCTTTTCCACCTGCCTACTTTCCACCCCTCAGATGTCTTGGTCGTCTGCTATTGCTGTTAAAAGGGATGCCCAGGAGGAGATGTCCCTCTGTGCGCTGTCGTGAAGGTTGTCGGAAGACATTGGGAAATTCACTGTAAAGCACCATGCAAAAGCATGTTTGCAAAGACGCCGTAAGGTATGTGTTACTGGAGCCGTGCTGCTCTCAGCAGCATCACTGCTGTGCAAGATCCTGCTGACCTGTGGAAGGCTCTCGAAACAGAAGTCCTTTCCCATGGGGTTGGCCAGGCGCAGACACTTTTTCCCAGGGGCTGCACTTTTTGGGAGGTTCCTTGTACTGGTGACTCTGCTACAAGGAGCAGCTCTCCCAGCGAGGGTCAGGGTGAAGTTCGTGGGGCCGCAGGAGGACTCTTGAGTGTGTTTTGGTCCTGTAGCACCAGCTTCTGGCCTGTTGTGAGCAGGAGATGGATGATTTGTAGCAACGAGGTTTGAGCAAGAGCGGGCAACGCCAGGGTGGCCGTTCCCACTTCTAGGGCATTTCCCAGCTTCTCCCACCCTTCTGAACACACTGGTTGGTTGGAGGGTGCTGGGTCAGCTCACAGCAGCACAAAACCTGAGCATCGGCCTCCAGGAGGTCCGTGGAGAAATTACTATTAATGACTTGTATGAGATTTCTTCTGGGAGAGGGATGGGCATGGTGGAGAGCTGCCAATGTCTCCTCCAGGGGCCCTACAAGAGGTCAGCAGGCCTAGACAAAGCTCCTTTTGGTTTTGCATTAATTTCCCATTCACTTAGCTGAAATGCCTCACGTCATATAGTAAAATCTGAATGAAGTTATGTGAAGCTGTCCGCAGGCAGCAGCATCCTAGAAGGAGTGGAAGAACACAAACAGGAGCAGGGTCTGAATTTGCCAGGTTTGCTGGTTACACCAGGTTTGTGCCGGAGGGCTCCAGGTAGCTTTCCTGCTGGAGAGGGGCCGGTGGTGGTACAGTCATTTCCCTGCGAGCAACCTGAAATAGGTGCTCGCTTCAGCAGGCAGATACTTGCTTTTTAAATTGTTGTAAAATCGTATTATGGATGGACTTGGCTCTGGGCTGTAGCAATCCAGCCTCTGTTGTAGACCCAAACTAGCTAAACCAGCCCTGCTTTAATAGATCATTTTAGGAGGAAAGGAAGGAGTCCTGAGCATGAAGGCATTTCTGCTGGACAGTTTTCCTTTTTTTTTATCCCAGGTCTGCAGTCAGGGTTTAGCAAATTACTTGGCATCCTGTACTTTACTGAATGGAAAATACACACCACCACAGGGCCACAGTCCTACCTGCAGCACCTTAAAGACCCCCACAATTAGTCCTCAACAGGCATTGCAGATTCTGATAAAAAGGCATGCTCGGTGGTGTTGAACAGAGCAAATGCAAGTATATTTTGTCTCTTCTAACTCTACAGACCTGCCTGTGCTGCTGCTAAACTTGAGATGCTATCAGTAGGAACAGAAATCAGATTTCATGCATCTAACGACCCGTAATGCCATCCTGCTAGTTGTTAACAATCCAAAGTAGCTCTTGAGCTGTAAGCAAGCAGTCTGAGCTCTGGACTTGGAGGGGAAGCTAGGGAGCTGTTTTCTGGCGATGTAAGTAGCTCAGACACCCACTCTGTAGCAAGAAAAATCACAATAACCTCTTTTCCTCTCCTCCTCTCTCTCCCACTCACCATTACTAATTTATCCTGATTGTAATGGCTTCTATTTGCTCTAAGCAGATCCTGTTCCCTTCCTGGGAAGACTTGAACAGCTACAAGGACATAATATTCTCAGTGGAGGAGCTGTTCTTGGATTCAGCCGGACTCAGGCAGAGATAATGGTCTCTTGATGGGAGCCCCCCCCTTTTTTGACCAACCAACCCATGACCATTTTAATGTGATCATAATCTGAAATAAGACACCGAGAGCTGCGTCTGGAGTAAGCCATCCCATGGTAATGAGCTGACATTTACTTTATTGTCACAGGGAAACATTTTGAAAATGTTTTACATCTCTCGGAAAAACCCAGCTAACTCTTGCTCCATGTGCGAGGCGGTGAGGCTGGAAGCTGCATCATGTGGGCGCTGTGTGGCACCAGAGGGTGGCCCTGCCACTTGCAGGGATGCAGGGGCGAGCTTATCCTCGGTGCACTTCCACCCATGTGGATCACACTGTACGAGCGTTTAATCTCCCCTGTCCGTTCAGGTTGCAAAGCAAATGCTAACAGTGCCCTGGAGCACTCTTATTGACTGAAAAGGCCTCGCTGGTTATTTCTGAAGTTTCTTTGCATTTGTGTCTCTCCCACATTCTCCCATCGGCATGGATCCTGGCTGGCTTTATGGCCCTGTCTCTGTGGCGTTGTTAAGCAACTTGGGAGAAGGGATGGGGCAATTCAAGCTGTCCGAGGTCAGGCAGCTGCTCTGTGCTGGGCCCTTTCTTTCTCTGCGGCCAAGGGAGAACGCAGTGGTGGTGGAGGATGGTTCATCCCCGCGAGCTGAGTGGGATAAACAGCTCTCAAGATGTTCCTGCCTCTCTGTTGGCTACAGAAGGAGCCTGAACACCTAGTGCAGGAGAGATGTTTCGGTAATGTGTTCCTATATTAATGGACAACTGTTAATGGGACAGCCAGCATCACTCAGCCACGACTAGATTTATCAAGCCTGTGTCTGCTCTGCTGCTTTTGATTTGATGCCAGTGTGACACTGGGGGACCAGTGGTACCTCTGCAGGATGCCACCCCTGGAACCCCAACCAGGATGCTTGGAGCTGCCTTGGTGTGCGGTTCTCCATTGCTTATCAGAAGCATTTTGCTGACAGGTTGGCATTTGGGGAGGGAGGTTAGACATTTCCCGGGGACAGAGGCTGCCCGTCTGCCACAGAAGTCCACCACTACAAAAGGCACCTGAGCCCAGTCAAAAGCCAAGGTGGGACAGAAGCTTCACCGTGTGCCTCCTGGCATTCAGCCCTGCCTGTGCTTCCCTCCTGCTACTGCTGTTGGAGGCTCTAAGGCTGTCACCTTGTCGCAACGTCCTAAATTGGGCTCCCAGTGCCTGCTGTCAGCTGGGCTGTCAGTTCCTGAGCACCGTGTGGTGCCCTTGGCTTTGTGCTTGTCTGCACCACCCTGACTAACTGCAGGCATCATCTAAATAATAAACATTGATTTGCTTAATACCTTCCCTCTGTCCTGGGGTTTACAGTGGCACGCATCAGCTAGCGGGTCATGAGTGCAGTCACATCCTTGCCGACAGTGTAATCTGTTTCCATGTCACACCTCCCGGACAGGCCTAGTTTCACAGGGATGCTTTTTGGAACTAGCTAATAAATTGTTTGTTTACGTGTGGTTAGCCAGCCCCATTCTCAGCGCTCCCATCACCCTGGTGTGTGGCTTGTAACTTGTTTTCAGTGAGTAACTGATCTCTGGCCTGTTTAGTAGCGTACACTCGCAGGGCTCTGCTTGGGTGCAGTTTCTCTCTGCGGTGATGAGCGGCTTCATGGCAAGTGGGGTCAGGATATAAAACCTGCGAGGGCTGGAGATGTCAGCCTCTGGGTTCGGGTGCTCTGGTTCACCAGTGTGTTGCAATCGCTGCACCTTCCCAGGCTGGGGCGAAGGCACAGGCCGCCGTGGGCAGCTCCGGTGCAGCCAGCCCCGCAGCGAGGGATGGTGTCTGATTGATTGGTTTTTGTATCCTTGGAAACTGAAAGGGCATTAAAATTGCATGGTGTGTGCAGCGTTGATGCACTCTCCTCCACATAGTGCTGCCGTGGGCTTGGAGAGGGCTTCAGCATCCAGCTGCCAGCGATGGGGTGTAAAGGGTGCTGGCTGGTTTTGGAGAAAAAGTAAACTACAACTGAACGGCAAACTATTTAGAGGGAAGTAGGTCAGTGAATCGCAGTGCTGATGGCTGGGGGGATGTGTCTGACTCCTAGCTTTTTTCGTGGCTCAGTAGCTTCTCTGTTTGTGGGCCAGCCACAGCAAGCCCAGGCGTGACAACACAGAGCTCCTGCCCAAGAGGAGCCTCCTGCCTTGAGACCATCCCGCCCCAGCCACAGGGACTGCTGAGGCTGGCGCCGGGGTGTTAAAGCCGGGTTGTTTTTTTCCCTGCCATTTGGAGCACACACGGCACTCACCATCCGCCAGCCTGAAATGGGTTGAAACGGGGGTCGCAAAAGCCCCTCCCGAGTATCTACTTAGGGCTTCATCATCTAACATGAAAAGGAAGTTAATATAACCGCTCTGGGCTAGAGACTGCAGGCAGCGCAGGGTAGCAAGGGAGTCATTCTCCAGCCCTCGCCCCCTTTTGTCCCAGCTCTCCTGCCTGAAACTAAATCTACTAAGTAAGAAATACCCACTCCAGTGGCTGAGGTGTGGATGTTTTTCACCTTGTCCAGGAGCTGCACGCACAGCTGTGTGTAGGCGGCCCTGGGGAAGGGCTTTAACCCACGTTTGGCTGTAGGCAGCGCGGGGCTGTATGGCAGTGCTGCCTGCACCGGAGCTCCCCTCGGCCTCTCGAGGTAGCACCGGCAGCTGGGCTGGACCCCGGTTGTGGAGTCCCACGGGTGCTGCCAGCAGATGCAAGAGCTCGGCCCCTGTGTGCCAGCATGGGTTCAGCCGTGCCCTTGCCCATGCCGAGGTTGTTTTCAGGCAGCTCTCCCCCAGTGCTAGCAGCTGCGAGGAGAAAGGGGCTCCTCTGGAAACACCCCGGGACCTACGGGAAGGAACGCTGAGGGGTTGTCCCTAGTCCGGGGCTGCCGACAGCCCGCGGAGGCTGCTCCCAGCGCTGCCATCAGTGCACATGCTCCCGTGGCTTCTCACCACCACCCGCCGTCCTGTCCCCAGCCAAATAAACCTGCTTTCGCATCAAATCTAGGTTACTCTCTGTCTCTCTCTCTTTCAGACACCAGATTTTCCATTTTCTAAAATGGTACCAGAACAAAAGCTCTCCTAGGATCTCATTTTCTCCTACCTTCTCAGTTGCTGCTAATTAATGTCGTGGCTGCCTAGTCACGCAGAGTGTGTTCATCTATATGCATGTGTTACGAGAAGATGAAAATAATATCTGCATCATGGGATCCTGTGGGTTTATTTGCTGGGGAAAACAGGTCCCTGACGCTCCAGGAATTCCTCTAGCTACGACAGCATCGGCTGGGCACTAGCCCACCCCTTGGTGCTCTCCTTGGCTTCCCACAGCCTTGCAAGTCAGGGTGCTTCGGCTGCTCCCTGTCGTATCGAACGCTGCTGCCATGAAATGTCCACTGGCACCTCTGCCTTGAGATACCTCCTGGAGCTGCCGCTGATGGTTGCCTTGCAGGGTGTGTTACTGAGCGCCTTGTGCCTGCTTGAGTGCAGTCAAACCTGTGGAAGAACGGGAATGGGGCCACTGGGCGTGCGAGTGCATGGGGAGGGGAGAAAGGCAGTTAAGAGAAACCACAATTTGTTGTGGACTTGAACTAATGGGCGTCGAATACGCAGAAATCATACGGTAAAGTGCAACAGATCCCCACAAAGCATTGCTGGCAATGAGTCACTGGTTAATGTACTGCTAACTCGGATTTATAGGTTTAATATTTTTCTGTGCACCATTTCTGGCACTGTGCAGATTACTTCATCAGTTTTCTTTCCTGTCCTGAGGTACGTTAAAATAGGATCTTTTGGGGTTGTTATTTTTTAATAAATATATTTCAAAGCATATTGAAAAAATTGCTTGCCATTTAGTCCTCAAGACTTGAAATGGTCTCTCTAATGTCCTAGTCCAATTTGCAAGCTGGCTAACTATCTCGTACTTATATAAATGATCTTTTTTTGAGGAACTAATGAACATAATAGCCACTGTGAATGTGCTTATTTAAATAGTGGTCATGCAGGAGGAGCGCTTAATGAAACCATCTTTGTTTTTAAAAAAGCCCACCAACGTTTTCCTAAATTTAAAAAAAGCGTCAGTAGTCCTCTTTTTTTTAAATGTTTGACTTAATACACACATTTTAGTCACTGTTCTTAATAATACACATGCTCATTTTCCCTTTCTGAGATCAAAATTCTACTCTGGCAAGTGCTGAACAAGCAGGCGCCCGAGCTCAGCCACAGCCCACGGAGCCACGCGAGTGCAGCCGTGTGCTGCTACGGCGGAGTGCGGCACTACCCGTTTGGGACAGCCTGGTCAAAACTGGGACTTAGAGTCTGAGGTATCTGTGTATATGCTACGTGACATTCGCTGCTGCTCGGGTTCCTGAACACCGTGCTTTGCCCTGCGGAGCCAAGAACCCACTCGAGCGGAGTGAGGGAAAAGGGATTTGTTAGGATTTGTGGTACTTCAGTTGCTGGGTATTTAATGTCTGTAACTATTCATTTTTGAGACTGTACACACATCATATATATATATATATACACGCATACTCTGCATGCGGCTATGCTGGGTTTCATGAGTCTGTTAGTAAGATACCTTACTATTACCATTGTCCCTTTCCAGACAAGGCTCACACGGTGCAGGTGACCCAGTGCCC
>NW_009620742.1:0-283 GCF_000690535.1 Cariama cristata | reverse complement strand
TGGTTTGACTTCAAAAACCAAAATAAACAACGTTTGAGGCTAAGACAGAAAGCCAACATAAACCAATGTGTGAGGTATGTGGTAGTTGTATTTGCATGTTTCTGCTTCATATGCATGTTCTTCCTTTAAGAGAATTTTATGTAAGAATTTATAACGTGGCTCATGCATGTCATGAAAAAAAAAATTCTGCTTTTCTTCCTCCAGAAATCTTTGTTGATGTTGAATATCAGCAATAACAACATCTATGAATTAGAAGAACTGGTAGTTTTGGAAAATCTTTGTT
>NW_009620741.1:18696-33612 GCF_000690535.1 Cariama cristata | reverse complement strand
GTAGGTGTGGTGTTTAGGGACATGGTTTATTATTATTAGTGGACTTGGCAGTGCTAGGTTAACTGTTGGACTCTATGATGTTAAAGGTCTTTTCCAACCTAAATGATTGTATGATTCTATGATTCTATGGATTTGGAAGGCTCTTGGAAAAATGCTGGTGCTTTGGTACTGAATTTTGTAGTATTTATAGAAACCACCCAAACCCCAGTTTTCCTGGCATTATTTTCCCGTTGTCAATCTTTGATCACTTTCTTTTACCCTTTTCCATGAAGCATCACTCCCAGAAGAATCAATGATTTTCATTAACCATTGCAATGTTCTCTGAGACCCCTGATATCAAGTACCTTTCCCATTTGCATTAATGATGTGCTGAATTTTTCCTGGTTATTTATGGTCCAGGGCTGACATTTGTGGCACACAGATTCACGCTTTACCAGATTTTAAACCCATTCATGAAATTTACTTTCAGAAAATTCGCGCATCTTAGAAGCTCCTGACGCTGACTAATTATTCTCCAAAGTTTGGCAGGCAAGCCTTGGAAATTTCTCAAAGTTGTATATTTCCTGTTTCTTACAGTTTAAGATTACCACAGCTATTTTGAGCAGATTGCCAAGAAAAATGCTCCTTCCATCCTCTGTCTTCCTGTTTATCAATATCTCATTTTCTGTGGCTGGTCCTGGGAAATCCTTTCACCATGCAAAGGCCTAAGTAATTCTAAATCATTTCTCCACCCTCAAGGTACCTGGCTTCACATTTTTTATCTGCATAGATCTCTTTTAGTAGACTCCTAGCTTTGGGCTGTAAACCTCTTTTTTAGCTTGTTCCACAGCCTTAAAGACAGAGTGACCAAACTTAGAATTATAGTGCAGTTGTTAATCACAAGTAAGTTCAGTACTACAGACCACAAAAAACATTTAAAACATCTGTAGGTGATGAAGGCAAGTGAGGTACTTGATTTGGGGTCTTTCCTCTCCTGTGCGTTGAAGAGACGTGAACACTGTGTCTGTTCTGTGAGTGTGACCCACTCCCTGTGTCCCTTCTGTGTCCCCAGCCAACCGCCCTGCAGCCACTCTTTCTTGCTCCTGCATGCCTCTGCAGCAAACCTCCCAGGTCCTTCCAAGAAGAAATTCAAGCAGAACTCACGACACGGGTAGCTCCATGGTCTGCGCCCTGCACAGACTAAGCCTGGGGCTGCTTCCCGTGGGAGACAGAGGAGGGAGCGTGGGCACAAGCATCTCTGCACCCGTGGCTGAAGGGCCAGGGGCTGCCCTTGTCCTTGAACGGTTGTTCACATCCAAAGAAGATAAGTCTGTAATACTTCAAAATCTGCTCTTTCTCTGTCAAAAAGACTGAAATGATTTATTGCTTGGCAGAAAATTACAGTTTATGCAGATTGAATGCCAGAAGGTGTTACTGTTAGGATTTCACCATTATCTGACATTTTCCAATGTCTGTAGATATGATGATGTGGTTGAGTTACATTAGCTTTGAAATTATTGACCTATTCATTATACAGGTAGTAATTTACATCCCCTGCTAATTCACAGAGGCCAAGCTTTCTCTCACTTTCAATTTCTCAATGATATGGAATTAAGCCAAAGCTAACTTTGCTTGCTGATCCTGATCCTGATCCCATGTCTTACTAGTCCTAGAAAGAGTTATTCCTGAAACTATCATGCACTTATTTTGGAGGCTAATATCCCAGTTTTCTTTACCAATTTGCCTATTGAAAAGCCTATTCATACTTTTGGACACATTCAAACAGTATGATATAGGTGCATCTGTATTAGATATTGGCTGATAATATTATTTCTTTCTGACCACCTGAACAGCTGATCTGTTTCTGCATGTGTATCTATAGGTCTCACTGCATGAGAGACAAAATGGGTAAGTCGAAAAGTACTATAATCATGTTATAATAAATACCTTAAGGATCTTGTGCACATCAAGGGGAGTCTCCCGTTCCTTTCAGTGGAGTTGGATAACATTTAAAGTACTCTTTGGTTTTTTAGGTAGCAAATTGATGTTTTTTTAAATTATTCTTTAACATACGGATATTCTTACATCGTATCTCAAAAAAATCCAATGTAAGCTGTAGCATCCCATTTAGTAATAACAATAAGGATTTCTAATGTGGTGACATGTAATGCCTAGATTTGGGGTAGATTCCATTGGAGTGGACACGCTTACCTCTTTTGCTAAGCCTTCTGCTATTTCTTGGCAGAGTGCCATAATAAATTTTTATGTGTCCTTCACAGTCTTAATAATTTTACTTTAGATGTCTATGTTGTTCCCACAGAAATGATGGAGTGTCATATTAGGCCACTTTAGATCTTCCACTATTCCGTAACACCAGATCCACAACTCTTAATTCTTTAGTTAATTTAATATTTACACATTACTGAAAGAAATCTCCCCAAATGCTGAAGTAATAGTAAGAGCAAAACTCTATTATGTTGAGGTCAGGTATTGTAAGCACACTATTGTAAGCACTTTTCAACTAAGGAGACAGAAACTGCGCAGGTGACATGAAGGGTGAGTGGAAATGAAATCAATAGTCAGCTCGTCTACTCTGTCATAACCAGCCAGATGGCTATAAATCATCAGCTAACTAGGCCCTGCAAAGAGCTACTTTAAAAAGAGCTAGAAGATTTTTTTTTCATACTATTACTCTCACTAGCTATAAATTGGGTATTTGAAATGTACATGTTCTTCCAGCATATTCAAGCATTAGTTATCCTTTTAATTATACTTCACCCAAAGGAGAGAAGTAAAATCTCTTTTTCATCATCCAACCCAAGACTGCCGATATCAAGAGTCAGAAGAAGAAAAAAACAGGTGGCTCATACTGTAACACCTTCAGTTACTGCATCTAATAAGTATTATTATTCCAGCACCAAATAGAGGATTTGAAAATGAGATTAAAAAGCACTCTGTAAAATTTAAGAATGCTAAATTAACCCTGAAGATTTGTTAAAGGTGAATTTCCATATTATTATGGCATACTATGGGTTATCAGTAGTCATAGCAATCAGAATACTTACATAATTGTCCGGGAAATAAATGTCTCTTTTCTAATTTTCCTGCAAAACTAAAGGAAGAAATAATAAAAAATCATTAGAAAATTCAAACTGAACACTGATATTAATTAAAAAATTTCTAACAGTGAAAGAAGTTCTGCTTTTATTGTGTAAGGTGTCGAAGCAACATATAATGGTTTGACATTTTTAAATAAATATTTTCAAAGAAAAATGCTAAAAATATCTCTTTTCTATATTTACATGTCCAATTCAACCCTAGATAACCACTAAAACATAAATTCCGATTGCAATCCGGTTACAATGCACACGAAGCACAAAAGCCTTCTAATGATCTTTGATTAGTTCTTTATTAAATTCATCAAGAGAGCAAAGAAAATTTAATAATCTTCACCATTTGTCATCTTTCTGATTACAGTTTTGATTAGAACTTTCAGCTTTTATTTTCTTCTTTTCTAGTCATTGCTATTACTGTGATAGTGCTTCTTTCCTCTAGTTTAAGAAGAATGAGATAGGTCAAATGAAACAAATTTGTAATTCTGGATATGTATTTAACTAGGCGTGCTCATGCCCTGAAAAAGGCTCGCTAGGAATATGAGACCTTAAAAACGCAAAATAGCCCTTAACTGAATGTCTCCACATTCATATCATAAAAATTTTCAGAGTCCCAGGTAAGTAACATCTTGCTTAACTAATCAGATATCTTAAAAATACCCTACACACAGATTTCTATAGAAGAAAAAAAAAATCCAGCACTTGAACGGGAATTTTCACTTTTTAGAAACATTTGTAAATTTATTCTACTACTCTAGTATTCAGTGCTATGATTCACTTATTTAATACAACTAAAAAGATGCTTTACTGTGCATTACAGATATCCTTATCATAAAAAACTGGAAAGAAACAAATTGAAATAATCTAATTAGATGAAACAATTTTCACAATACCATACACTCTGTCAGACAAAAATGTGTGCATTTCTGTCTCTGTTACAAATGTCTCATTTTTTACATTCCCAGTGCAATGCCTGACTTGTCACCATGCTGCGTTCGGCAGACCCTGATTCACTGGGAAGAGCTAAGGGAATTGCAGTTTGCAAGGATTACTGCAAAAAACCTGCAGCAGCAAGTGCTGTTTTCATCAGCATGCAAAGGACACATTAAACACTCACTGGGTAAAATCCTGAAACAGTCCTGAACCAAGGGATGAACTTGGGAAGCCCATCTTCAGCAGGTGGACATCCCAAGCACTGGGCTGAAGAGCTGTCCTTTCTCTCCGTTCTTCCCTCCCTGGCCCAGGGAACCTTTAGATCTTCCTACAGAACTTAATGTCTCAGAAGAAACAGAAAGTTTGTGCTGTCCCCCACCCCTTGTGCAGACTGATAACTGCATGTCACAATCATGTGCTTGAATGCCCTTAGGCAGAGGACAGACCTGAGTCCAGGCTGTGACTAGTGACGCCTGTGTGTCAGAAGCTTTTTCTGATAATTATGAGAAACGAGGGAGGCAAAAAGACACCAGCCTTGTTCCAAGGTTATTGGACACAGAGCCTGTGTTTTTGCATGGACTTTACAACAAAACATGGCATAGATTGAGAATTCCACACCAGGGGATGCTGGAGTGGTAGCTTCTCGAATGCAAGGTAGAGAAAATAATCTTTGTTACTACTGCAAAATCTTTGTTACTACTGCAAAAGAGAAATTCAGCAACACCCCTCTTATCCAGACTAAGGCAAAGCTGAAGTCATTACAGAGGAACATTTCAAGTCCCCGAGGTTCACAAACGCATATCATGACCTCTCTCACCCAGGACACCTTCTCCTGGCTCTTCATGGTCACCAGAACATTGTTCCTTCACGGTCATCCCAGTAATACTGCTGCTGACTTGTAGCTTAGGGAAGATGTCTTCAATTACCTTTTACGTTGCTTGCAGCAATGTGCCTCAGAGTTGCCTCAGGACCACAATCTTAAGGCTCACCACGACCAGAAACAGGGCACCAGTCACTTTGAAGCCACTGTTAATACAAGCAAATACTACTATTTATTTATAAGCTCCCAAATAGACAACACAACAATTTGTAAAAGTGGACAGGGTAGCAAGGAAGCTAGAAATGCACTTATTTCACTTCTCCCATCCCCAGTATCCCACCAAAAAGATACTTCTTTCCCTCTAGCTGTGTGTGGACTTACTTAACCACTCTGGTCCAAGGGCACATTCCCTATCATTACACTGCACGCATGAGAAAAGTCCCTTCTTTGCAAGAGGGGCACCTTTGAATCGCGCTTGGGCAGTCTTCAAAATTCAGATCTCCCCTTTCTCCACTTGTTCCCCCCCCATACTCAATGAGCAGTTGTAATATTGTCATCCAAACTGCTCTCCAGTCAACTACTGTCCCTTTGGAAGGGAAAGTAAAAATACCTTCTGTGCTTATGGAAAACATTAGAAAAACAATAAATAACCCATGAGGGGATGAAACTCTTATTCCTACCAGGAGAAGGGTTCTGCACAAGTACCTGGAGCCTTCGCATGTACAGAACCTCATATTCCAGGTGGACTGAACTTTCCCAGCTTGACTGGCCATTCACTTCACCACCCACCCAGCCAACCTCCTCTCAATACACAGGCAGACACTTTGCTCATCAGTGGGGTGCATTGCTTAACTGGAGTATCCACAGCAGCTATTTCAAGGGTTCACAACTACTGTCAGCTAATGGACCCCTCTGTTAGCGCAGGCAAAGGGACTCCATCCGAAAGCTAAAAGAAGAGCATTTCCACTTCCCAATTCCCAGGGACATATTTGATTCATATAGTTTTATCAGTTATGAACAACATAGGGATTTCAACCTTTCTGATTGTTGCTAATGTACCTTTTTCTCTCCGCAATGCTTGTTAATTTTATCTGGATTTATCTCCTCTAAACTATTAAGCTAGCAGATTGTCAGTACAAAATAGCCTTACCCTAGAAAGCAATTTGTATTTAAATATATGTGAAATCCTGGACTTATATTGTCAAAAATATAGGTTCGTCTTTTTGTTGGGGCTTTTTTTTCCTGGGCTTCAGGATGGTTTTTAATGTTATGTCATTATAGGAACTGCTCTACGAAAACAAAATGCTTATTGTGATCTTTATAATTTGCCTTATTGCAATTCCACTGAATGTTAAGCTCTGTATTTTTTCAAATCTTTGAATTTCCAAGTACATAAATGAGCACTTCCCTAGCTAATTGGAGCCCTTTCTCTTCCTCACAGGCTGTCTACAATTTCTTAAATGGTCCAAACAATTATGTGATGTCGCAAATGCAAGACATTTATCGGAGCTTTCCCCTGTGCGTAGTGATGTATTTGTCATGTGGCCCCCAAGGCAGCAGTCATTTGTTTGTATCATATTTGGTTTAATAGTAGTAGCAAGGGGAAAAATGAGGAGAAGGAATAGAAATAACAGAGACGCTTAACATTGATGTTTACAGTAAAATTGATACATGTCTTCGCTGCAGAAGATTCATGATGTGATGTTGTCATCAAGGTATTAAAGGCTGCATTTTTAAAGTAAAACTTTTCTGTCAGAGTGGAAAAAAAAAGAGAACTTGCAGTGAAACAGAAATGGTAAAATCTGCAAAGGAGCTGATAGCATTGTTGAGAAGAAGTCAAAGTTTTACACCTCCTAACTGCTCTTCATTAGAAAATGATTTATTCAATATAAAATAGGTTTTCAAAATGATGATGGGATTAATCAACTTGTTAGCAGAGAAAGTATTGAAATAACTTCACGGTTGGCATAGCTAGTTGTCAGATCAGCTCTCCCTTTCATAGGCACTTGTTATAACAGGCAGGGGGCTAACCCTCTCAGACATGGAGCTAATCAGTCCTTGAAAGTCACTTCATCCAGTGGAGTGGAATAATGTACTCTGGCGTCGTTTGTCCACCTCTACCATTTGGAGCAATGTTATTTAGATGTCCATTTTTTCCTCATCAGCTTCCATTTCAAAGGATTATAATTTTTTTGATGCTATCTTTTATCAGAACATCAGGTTAAAGGTATTGTCTCATACTCTCCGCTTTATAGCCAGCATTCTTAAGACCACTCCTGAATATATACTAAGATAAAGTAGCTGCATAGTTGGAAAGGCTATTCTTTAAGCTTGATTAAGTTCTCACAAAAAAAGAGTCTGGACAAGAAGTAAATCACAATTACTGACCAAGACCAGTATTTCCAGCAAAGAGTTAACTTTGTTAAGTTAACAACCGGCTGAACTGCAGGGTCCATTTACAATTGCCGAGCAGATGCCAGTAGCTTTCTGGGTGCACGTGCCTGCCCACTTTGCGCAAACAGATGTTCTTTGTCTCATTTTGTGATATTTGTTGCTGCCCTCCTCGCCATGACTAGCTGTTTTCCCCGTCTGAAAGAATTATTTCTTTTCCTGAGCCTGGGCTGAGCCTAATTGAACATGAATAGATTCCTTGGCCCCAAACGAGATCGCTGAACTTGGAGAAGATGAAAGCTGATGGACAAGGACAACTTAATAAACTTTTCTTCACTACTGGCTTTTCCTCACTGTCACTCAGCAATATCAGCAAATAAAATGATCACAAGGTGTTTTATAAAAGAGGTATCTCTTTCTCCCAGCCCTTGGATATTCCCCCTTGGGAAATTCTGCAGTTTTCCATTTCTTTTACAACTTATGAAGCAAATCTTATTGGCACTTTGGGGCTTTGGTACTAGGTGTAACCGAGCCCTTTAAAGTAGCTTCAGAGTTTAAGCACTCCTCAGCCAAAAATACCAGTTTTCTTCTAATAGTCTTTCAGACTTTTCGCTAATGTATTGGATCTAGTGAACTGTATATCAACAAGTGGAAACTGTCGCTGGAAAATTGTTCTTCTACCTGAACTTTCCTGAATGTTTCATTACTCAATTAACCATGATTTAAATTAATCAGAAAATCCAGGAAATGAATAAAAGTAGGACTAGACTAAACAATGTTGACAATTTGATTATGTTATATACAGAATTCATCTATTCACTGAAATCCTCTTCGTGTGATAACTCCACTCTTCTGATTACAATTATTTCATTTATGTGGTGAATGTGTTTTACTCCTGTTCTAATACTGGCTGTTATTTTAAGCAAATTTTTTCTCCTGTCTGGAGGAGGCTGGTGTCAACAAGGGAATAGATGTCTTTTCAAATTTGTTCATCCAAATGCATTAATAAAACAAGCACCCAGATGTATTCCTCTTTGTAATGCAATAACAGCATGCAAGTGGCTACTTTTAAACATTTTCTCCTAGCCATGGGAGCATGCCTTGTGTCTGTGAAGCTATGATGTGTCAGCTCAATGGCCACCACAGAGACTCCAGTGTCCTTAGCCGTCTCCCTGTCTCTTCCAGTGATTCCTGTTATCTACAAAAGATCATGAAAATTAATTTTATTTTGCATAAATGACTATCATTTAATATCGATAGCACAAAAAATGGTACATGGGTTTGAGAACATCGTCTTCCTTGAGCTGGGAAGAGTGTGGGTCTTGCTGCCATGTAGAGGGGAATATTGATGCCAGTAGGATGTTTTCAAGGGGGTGGCTGTTTGCACTGCTTGGGTCACAGGGTAAAAAAACCCTTGCTCAGTTAGCTTTATGTTTTGTTAACGTCACTGCTCTTGCTGTAATCAGAGTGTGTAATATCCTCATTTCCTGATCAAACAGTTGAAGCAGAAAGCAAGTTAATCTGAAAGCAATGGCAATTCATTATGTACATTTTTCTCTTTTGATCAAAGAAGGGTTTCTTCTTTATCTCAAAAATGTTGGTCTTGTATTAAAAAACAGGGAGCTTTACTTTAAGAAAATAAATATTTTTTTTAAAAATCCCCCCTCAACATTTTCTGTAAAAGCAGAAACTTTCCACAGACTTTTTATAACTGAAACTAATTCGTTTAGTTTTATGTCATTTAATTAATTTCGTTTCATGATATTCATCACAGCGTATGTAACACATACCCGACAGCAGCTACACCACAAGGTCTGATAGAGCTTCCTACAGGGCTTGGTCTTCTGCTCTCCCAGCCAGGTAAGTGTAAGAAAAAGTCATTACATTACAGTGAAGAGCAAATGGGGAGGACGGAGACAAAGAAAGGTAACCATCCCAGGTCACGTTTGCTGCTTCCCTCCAGGACTGGTTCCTGCTACCATTGGTTTGAATACAGAAATGAGTTGTATTTCTTCCTAACCTTCTCCATCTAGTTACAAATGGTGTTACTTGAAAGACTAACTCAAGTCTTTTGCACTATAATGAGAGTAATAATGAATAATGGTACTGATGTGTAGTAAATCATGCTCTTGCCAATGAACATCTTTTTTTCCCGGATGCTTACTTTCTTGAATTTCATAATAAATCAGAAATAATTTATGTGAAACAGGATGCAAAATTAACTTAAGCAAAAGAGTAACTATGGTGTTCAGCAGAAATTATTGGGTAATAATCAGCTTAATTAAACATATCTTAATAAATCAGAGTTATGAAAATAGAGTAAATTAATATAAATAGTTATCTTAGAGTCTTCACACCACAAATCACAATGATGAAAAAGATAGATAGCTGCAGATAATGAAATGTGTTGCTCTAAAATATGCCGTATGATCACAGATTTATTTAGATACAGTTTATGTTCTTTGTTCATGCTCTTGTTACGATCTTGCCAGATTTTCTTTTTGTATTGTGACCCTTGACTGTTACTATTCTTCATTATTATATGTATTTCTCCCACAAGACTAATCCTGTTAAAATCATTAGTACTTCTGGATATGAGTCTGTAAGCAACTGTTCACTGAATCATCTATTTTACACTTAAAAAGAACAAATTGATGCTTAATCATTTTATGGGAATAATGGGTGCTTCAAAGAAGAGCACGGAACCTTTCTGCAAGTCTCCTGTAAAACTTGTTTAAAAGCATTTTAAATTTAATATCTTGACAATTTCTGCCTGAATACGTCAGGTGAGATCTTACTCGATAAATGTCAGTGGAACTTGTTAACTGAAGTAAATCCTGACATTAGCTGAAAGCAACATTGAATGCATTACATATAACTTATATTACTAGTTGAAATCAGTTTAACATTGCTTACAGGAAAGCATAGCTGTCTTTTTCAAAATCCCTATAGGCATCTTGAAACTTTGCTCTTGAAGGAGGAACATGCGCCAGGCTATACTTCAGTGCTCTTCTACAGTGCTTTCAGTATCCCAGGTGAACAGACAGTACCCTTGTCATCTTTACTTATGACTATCAAATCTCTCCAGCATCCTCTCCTGTGAGTCCCCATCCTAAATTTAAGAGCACTGTATTTCAAATCCTAGTACATTATGGGTAGCTACATGTCACGTTACCTACCTAGATAAGAGCTTAGTGCTGAAGTTGGGGAAATCTGGTTGTTAATATTTCGCGGTTGTCTAACATTACAGTGCAATTGGAGCAATGTTTCTGAAAGATCAGTTCACATTAGCTCTCAAATACGAAAAAATACACTTTCATCATTGAAATTATTCACTTAAAGCAGCACTTCAGCAAAACATTGTCCACTCTGACCTTGCAATTATATTGCATCTAGTGTGTGCTGATTTACATACCATATGCTTTTCCACCTGTAATTGAGGCTATTAAGCAGAATGCAGAGGCTGAGCTCCACCCTCTGTATCTACCAGATTACACAGAAGGTGTAAACTCAACAAAACATGTTGGGGATGCTGCTGCTGAACTTATACTATGAGGGCTCATTGCTGATCAGAGTAACTTTCCTCCTGCCTGGAAGGTGCCATTCAGGATATTTTGTTCAGTAGAGATGCTGCCATTCCCAGTGGAAATCGCAAACACTGCTTAGTAAAAATCATCCTGGGATAAACTAATCTGGAAAAAAGAGAGACACTGTGATGACACAATTCTCATGTTTAGAATTAGAAATTCAGATTAGATTAGAATTATTTTTCTTTCAATAATTTTAATACTACTGTTTGCATTACTCCTTAGAAGAGATGGTATTTCTCTGACTAAATGAGGAACTTATAAAAATGCTGAATTTTAAATAACAAAATCCCTTTCAGATTTAAATAATCATTTGCCCACAAACTTTTCAGGATTTGGGAATTAATGTGTCAGGTCTGTCTGGCTACTAAAAATACCAACAAATCAAAATTGCCACTTTCATTCATACAAAAATATCTTTAAATAACTTTTTTTTACAATACTTTGTGTTTCGTACACTGTTTGTCTCTGGTTATTAATGTACTATGAGCTGAGAATATTGATGATCTAATTTGCTTCTGAAAACATGGAAAAAGTCTAAATCAGAAATGTTCCTAGAGGCCCAGGGGAAAAAGTAATAAAAGTAAAACCATCTTGAGATCCTAATCTGGTATAGTATTTTACATTGTTCTTGTCATATAAAGTAATTATGGAATCAACTATTAGAAGATTCTGAATTAGAGTCTGGATGGCACCAAAAATCACTGTCATGAAGGACAGGATAGGATATTTGCATGTGAAAGGATTGTGAACAGTATCTATAAAGAATTGTGAAATTACTACCATATTTATTATTATAATTTTGTATCATCACAGTCTCATTTCAGCATGACCTGTAAGAATAGATTAAATTAATGTCATTTTCTCTTCTTGTTAACATCTTTATCACAAGAGCAAGCTGTCACAATTTTAGTGTTTAAAATAGTCTGCGAATTACAGAGGGCAGGAGCTGGACCATTTCCCCATTCTGTGCCTCAGTTGGCTCACCTTCCTGGTTCACTCTTCTTTCCCCACCATACAGGGTGACAATCAGCATAAAAGCTCTTTGTATCCTGCTCTCCAGTAAAAAAAGAAGATAGCCTTCACTGTTTTAAACCTCAAGGTGAGATAAAAATGTAGAAAAACAAAACTGCATGAAAAGAGGGCCGAGGAAGAGGAGGTTTGAATGGAGGCAAGGATTAGAAAGGATCATACAAGAAAATTAAAGCAAGTATATATATACTTGTTTTAATGTACATATGTACACATGGTTAGAATACACACTGCCAAAATAATTGCTTTTATACCTGCAACCACCCAGTCCCCCCAAATGATTTGATGATAAAAGAAAGATCTGTCTTTAGGACTTCACCAGCAGTTTTCAATAACAAGTGCTTTGGACCTTAAAAAGACCAAGATTGTTATGTGAAAATAATTTAAAATGATTTTGCTTTGGAAATACTGTCTTTTTATACAACTGGACTATGAAAAAATAGAGGTTATGGTTGGTAAGTTTTGTCTTGTTTTTTCCTTCCATTTCCCTTTTTCCTTTTTCTTCATCAATTTCAAACAAAAGAACAGGAAAGGAAAGACCAAAACATCACCAAGGAATTTCCCAAGGGAAATTTTGAGACTTCTTCTTGGGTGTTTTCAAAAAAATGCAAAAATCTTTCATTTGGATACCTGTTGAACAAAGCTTTCAGGACTTTGAAATCAGTCAGTCCCTCCTTTCTCAAGTGTTTTGTTTGCTTAGTTTTAAGGTACAACTCAATAAGTGAATAATCTGTGAGATGTTGCTGTTCCTGATTCATCATTGTGTCACGGTTGTAAGGACGGTGACACATTGTTAATTACTGTCTGAGCTGCTATAGTCCACCTGTACCTATAGAAATGAAGTGTATGTCTGAGGTGCAAGTCACATGAGATGTCTTATCATTTTTTAGGAAAGTAGGAAGTGGTTGAAGGAAGTAAAACAATGAGGTTTGGGTATCAGGTAAAAGAAAGCTGCAGACTCACCCTACTGAGTTATGAATAAATATTAGATCCATTTAAAGGTCTCTCAGATCACATTGTTCACTGGGTATTTAAAAAAACCCCCACACTGATAAACACAGACAGTAGCTATGTACTGTTTTTTGAATAATATCAATTCACTTTTGTACCTTCTAGTAGGGGAAAAAAAAGAGATTTTTAGTTTGGAGGGGTTTTTAATAACTTAGACTCATAACTTGTCATGGTATTTACAACATCAGGCACAACCACTTTCCTCCAGAGTGAAAGACCTATTTGTGATGCCTTCAGGTTCCTGGCATGAAGGTGCGATGTGACATCTTTCCTCCATCTCCCAGTTACCCATGGAGGAAACAAGACCTCCAGTTATGGAGGGAAGGTTGGCTTTTTTTCAGGGTAAATGTTAGCTAGCCAACATGAGGGACTGGATGTGCAGGTATTTCACTAAATACCCCAGCTTCAAATTCACTCTACAAACCCCTGGGATTGCCTGTAATGGCTCTATGCCATACAATCTTGTACTGTTGCACCACTGAACAGATATCAGTACTGCTGCTGTCATGTTATCATTATCTTCTTATAGAATGTGACATAAACTTCCAGAGCCATATAAACAGCGTTTGAAACAACGATGATTTCCCAATTAGAGCTGGCTATTCTGGACATTCAGATACAACACAGATAATGTCCCCTCTCTTCCCTCCAGCCAGCTGAGCTCTGTCCTCTAGTGCTCCAGGACATATTCCTTTGGGCTCAGCAAAAGGGCTATGTGCTCAGCTGAGTCCCAAACAAGCAAAGGGATAGAGCAGGTTTTCCAGAGAAAACCGTAATTCCAGCAACAACTGTAATTCCAGCACTGCCTGGAAAAGGCAGAAAATATATATATTCCATGGAAAATATTGCCAAAGAAGAAAAAAACTTGTACTCCAGGAGTACTTTATTTGACCTCACAAAATACTTATACATGGACGTCACTTTGCTGAAAGCCTTGACCAAAATGGTGTCAGGATGCCTCTGCCAATGAACAACTGTGCTGAAATGCTCATGGACCTGGGGAGTGCACGGCAGAAGTAGCAGCGTGAGCTACGCCACGCTATTTAAATCTGCTCAACATGCAAGGTTTTTGGAAGACCCCATGTCTACTCCCTTTAGTTCTACTCTGCTTGATAATCAGCAGTAAGGTGAAGCCAATGGCTTAAGCAGATAAATTGTTCTAACTGCCAATGAATGGATTTTTGGGGTTTGGTGCCTTCTTCACCTAAACACGGTTTTCAGTGCTGGCAATCCAGAGGCTCTGCCTGTCTGATCATTCATCTGACCGCTCCCTAACCTCTATCCACCAAGCTATCTGCATGAAAGAGAATATCGCAATCTAATACCAAGACAGCAGCTGAACAACAAAGCTGACAGAACTGGGGGTACGGTGAAGAATTAGTTTGGGGCAACCTGCTGTTCCAGCTCAGCAGCAAATAAAGCAGTTTGCAGCATTATTTACGTGCATAATTCACAAGGGTGCTTCTTAGAGAAAAGTAAAACCAAACCCTTGTGGAGTTCCAAAGTAATCTCTACCTTCCCTTTGATATGCTGAATATGTTGAGAGCTCATTTTTATTGGGGTTTTTTGGTCTAAGACTATCCAAGGGGTACAACTACATGCCAGTTTCCAGAAGGATTAGGAGAATAAGGCATAATTTGATGTAGGTCATGTTGTTGTCAAATGATGGCTTTTCAACATGGTATATTTATATACCACTAATTCCAGTTTCCATTGTATGTAAAGGATGACTACTTATTTAATGAAGAGACTACACTGGAACAGAGTTTTGTCACAAGATAATGGTCTCATGCTGTTAACTAAATGGGAAAGCATTTACTGTAAAATACTGTACTGTATACACTCTAATTTATGAGATTAGTTTGTACAAAGGGAAGATCCCAGCAATGGGATGCAGGCAAACATAAGAAAACGGATTATGAGAAAAAGAACATTTGTTTGTCCATAACAACAAAAATAGTAACACAAAAAAAAGTCTGCTTTGTTGTGTCTTTATCCTCACTATGCATGTACACTTCAATAATTGGTTGTATCAGTGTAAGTTATCTGC
>NW_009620741.1:334-18665 GCF_000690535.1 Cariama cristata | reverse complement strand
AGGGAAAAAAAAATTACTTGACGGTGATTGCTACAGAACTGCAGGATTCAACCTTTCTGCCATTGGAGACTGGGTAAATAAAACAAAATAGTATTTTCTGAGTTTTATGCCTTTTGGCTTAGGTACCCTCCACCTCTAAGTACATGTTATGTACTGCATTCAGCACGTGTTCAGGGAATGCTCCTAACTCCTCTTTAAGTTCCTCTCTTTCTATTACCAGTATAAATTAATTTGCATATAGGAGTGTCCTGATATTCCTGAACATGGTATTAATATACAGCTCTAAACCCAAAGTATTAATCAGGACTAGTGAGACGAAAGATCTCCCTAAGGGGAAACTGTCAGTTACGTAATCAGAATACATTAAAATCTAGTAGACTTCATGTTTTTAATAAAAAAGAGCAAAATGAAGGGCTGAATTTATAGTCAGCAGACAAAGTTCCCTTAAAAATAAGCCTATTAATGCTTCCTGCAAGGTCAGATCAAGGGTGATGAAATGAGAATTGACCAAACACGAGAGCAATTCCCAGCTAAATAAAAAGCCAGATATTCTTTTCTTCACCGACAACAGAAAATGAACATAGAGACAAGAAGGGTTGATCACTGATGCCAAAAATGTACTTTCCATTCTCCGAGCTTTCTAAAGTCTCTTCTTTTATCCATTTTCTATTTTTTCATCATATTGCCATTCTCCCTTTTTTGTCAATGACCTTTCTTCAGTCCAACTCAGCTTCTATCTAATGACCTGAAGAGGCCTTCTTCACAGGCTGGAAAGCTTTACATTTAAGATCCCCCTCCTTCATTAGAGTGAAAAGTGAACAGCCTCTATGTGCTGGGTGTTAATGAATGTGAAGAAAGATTTTTTTTGTATGTGTTTTACACATTATGTTCTTGACTCCTTGAGGTGCTACAATAAATTGCTGCGCTTCATTTACAAGGAGTGATAACAGAAGCAAAATGAGGATCTGGCAGCAAATTACTTCTCAGTTCACCCTGGGTCAGGCTGCTGGGGCTAATGAGAAGAGGTGCTCTAATTTTAAACTCCTCCTCGACCAAGCTATTCTTGCATTAATGTTCACTGCTATAAATTGTAAAGTCAAATGAAGGAGCACTGTTGAAAATTAACCAGTATTTTTATCCTTTGAGTACCCAATAGAACATATTTTGGCTTCTAAGCCTGGTGGTTATCAAAGGCAGCAGAGCTACACCAGCCGCTCCTGCTTCACCGCAGCAGGATGCTCCCCGCACGCACACACCACTGTTTCTGCCTTTTCTTTACATGAGAGGAGGAAACAGTACGGGCTTCCAACCAGATTATAATTTAACCCAAAGAAGGTGTTTAAAGCCAGCCTTTTTGTGTCCCTTTAACAGGACACTGCACACAGACATTAAAAGTCATGTGGAATTACTCCATCCATTTAATGCTGCCGCATGTTTAATGAATTACAGGGAAAGACCCTGTAAATCACTGATCCATTTAGGTCTATGAGCACTTTGTTGCTGTAAGCCCAAAGCAGGATTTGAGTAGTTAATGAGAAACTAATGCAGCACCTGCTTCTCTCATGAAATATCTTCCTAAGCCTACATTTTGTCAGTTTAATAAAATCAAATACAATACAAATTAAAAAAAAAAAAAAAAAGAAAAAAGAAAAAAAAAGAAAGAAACAAATAAAACCTCTAAACAAAACCATAACCCAGGGTCCATACTAGGGGAGTTAAGTGGTTTTGAAGAACACAGTTCCAGATTCTCATCACTGGATTTTTTACTGATAACTTGGCACTAACTGCAATGACATTAATATATTTAAAACATATATCAATGCCATGGCATTCATTTGTTGTGTGATGTGTCTGTCCTGGTACATTCTTCCATGAAATTGCTACATAACATACAAATTAACCACACTACCCTACTCTAATCATTGTAATCAGTTATGTTTTCATGTGTACATTACTAATATATAAGGTTGTTGTAGTTCTTGTGTGTGGTTTAATTGCTTGTTTTTGCATATCTTGTGTGATTGATGATGTTCTAGAAATCTTTTCCCCGAAAGGAGACTTTCTAAATTACTTTGTTTAGATGCTAATGATTGTATTTCATTAGTGGCCCTCTCATCCAGAATCATCTTTAAATGAATGAATATGCCATAATTAAAAATCTGAATTATGAATTACTTTGAAAGGAGACAACATTGTCCCGATTTCCCACTGCGACTCAGTGTTATTTCAATTATGTAAATATGTTTAATCATTCCGCTTTTGTTTTTCTAATTATTTAATATTAATGTTGCTTTACCCCTTTATTGCTACAAGAAGGGATATGGCATCTTAAATGAGAGTACTTAGACAAGTGATACACAGATGACTAGATTCAAGCAGACATTTACTAGAATGCATAACCCATTTCAAAAACAAACATGCTATTAACATTCATACTAATATAGCAACACTAGCAGTAATTGCACTTCATGCATGTTTTGTCTTTATAAACCTAATGTATTCACAATGTACAATCTCCAATCAATTTTCTTATCAAACTTAAAATCCATTTGTACAACTTTAAATTCCCTTGAAGTGCAGATTTTAAGTAATGAGATTTCTCTGCCCACAGGCTGCACATTTTCAATACTTAAAAAACCCAATATAAATTACAAAGCCTCTGGACATAAGATCTTGTTTTCTCACTGATATAGCCAGTTCCATTTTATAGGACCAACAAGCAAATTCTTTCCTGTGAGTCTGAGTAACATGAAAAAATCAACGGTCCTGAAAATTAATGCAGAATACAGCACTTTTACTGAAATTCACAAAATCAAAGGACTGTGAAACTAATATCTGTAAAATTGTCAACATAATAAATCCACATAAGGGGTTACACATGCTACATAACTGATAGTGGGAAATAATTATAAAATATTTATACATCATGGAAATGTTATGTGAGTTTTTAACTAAATGTAATTGTAGTCTAAAATGTAATAATTTGGCAATTGCTTTGAAACATCCTGAAGCAGAATTCCTAGAACTACAGTACCTCTCTCCTCAGTAAGAGTAGCAACACAAGTTCAAAGCATTATTTAAAATATCTTTTCTGTAAATACTCTGAAACATGACCATAGGAGACAGAAATAAATGTGAGTTTTATTCCCATACTTTTTAAATACCGCTGCAGCCCTGTGAAAAAGTGGGAACCTGTTAGTGGAAGCGAATGCATCTGTTTCAGTTCTTATCAGCAACAGCCATAAATTTGTTTAGTATAGAAAACCTGTATTTTTAATTGTAGGTTTTACATTTTGCCGACCATCAGGGTCAAAAGTGATGATGAAATGTGCATGAGTATTATCAGTAAAAACATCCTGCCACTTCAAGTTTGAGTTTATTACTCTCTGCTTTGCAGTTTTTGCAGAGAGAACATTTCCGATTAACGTTGCTGTTCTTTCAGCCTCTGAATTGCACTTGGATGATTAAATACAAATTAAAAAATATGCTAATAGCACATTCTTGTTTGGATTTTTTTCTAAGTAAAACTTTTCATAGCCAAAAGGATGGTGGTCATTTTGCATGGACTTCTCTGTATTCACGCAGCCATAGTGGTGGGCTTTCTTCAGCACATCGCTCTTGTCATCAGAACGAAGGTCCTGCCTGCAAGCGGACTTGTGCATTTTGTCAAACACACTCACATGTCTGGCCAGTTCAGCAAGTTCTGTTACGGCATGTTATTTTTGTGTAGATCCATTTTTTCTCAGTAACTTCTTTCACAGTCTTCTTTAGTGGCACTGTCATTTTCAATTAAAAATGACACAAGGTAGCAGCTGCATTTTCCATTCTATTACAATTTCGTGTGTGTGTGTGTGTGTGAGACACTTGATTCCTACAACTAATTTAGAAAAATTAATGGAAGCAACCTCTTAGTATTTCTGCACATCAGTTCAGGGAACTACCATTTCTACGGAGACTACGTTTTTTTGAGAGAAGATAGCTTCCAAAACAACTTTGAACAAAAGTCAGAGGAGGAGAGAAGAGAGAAACAGATAGCCAAACTTTTATGGGCTGGTATGTTAAAAATGAAGAAAGCAAACAGCAAAGAAGCTTAGTCTGGCAGCCTCCATTTCATATGTTAAATTTTTCACAAGACAGTTTAATTACAAAAATTAGGAATGGTAATTGCTACATATAAATGTAAAGTGTCTCTCTTGGCCCAGCACAGGGGATAAAAACCCCCAACCAAATCCCAAACTATAATGCCACTCTCTGTTCTCAGGATTCTTAAGTATGCAAATAGTTTTTCCACTTAAGATCTCACAGACACGGATCTGGTCAAAGCAAATTACCCAAACAGTTTGCATTCATCAGAGAGGAAAAGAGATGATAAGGTAGATAAAACCAATGAATGTAGACATTTTGAACAAAAGCCTGCCATTTTACAGAGGAGATTATCTTGTACTCTAATTCTCTAGTTATATAGGTAGCAGAAACTTATTTTCATATTATAAAATAATATGAGGTGAAATGGCAGATAAAACCTGGCTTCACTGAAGTGAATGATAAGATTTTCATTTATATGAATGGAGTAATTTTGTTCCAGGGGGTTTATGCCATGTGTCATTTTTTCAGCGTTTTTTGTAAAAACACTAGCATTTTTAACAGAGTTCTTTAACATTCAGTATTATTTATACAGCTTATGTTCACCCTGGTAACATGGAATTAATCATCTTGGAAAAAAAAAGTTCAGCTAGAGTATCAATTGTAATTCAATTTTCTCATATTAATTTTGTGAATAAAATGTTCCTCTTTTTTTTACATTTTAATTAAGATGGAAATAATGCATGGAATTATCATGTGGAATGTTACTCTGTGAAATGTTAAACATGACTGATCCTCTAATGAAATACGAAGGTACGTAAAATCTTACTCTTGTTATATGCTTATAACCTTGTCACATAGATGTCCCCAAAAGCATCATCTGTGATTTTATTACGGCCTTTTCCTTACCATATCTCTCATTGCTCAACACTTAGGACTAGTCTTATGATAGAACCCAGGCCCTAATACAAAACTCAGGAAAAATTCAGGTACTAAACTCCAAAACAGCAATTAAAAATTATCCCTGCTCAGCAGCTGATACTGGGAGCACCTCGCCAACTTGGGGGCTCCCTGCATAACCAAAAACCTTGCTGAATGTCACAGTTCCTATGTACATCTTGAACACCCCTGCTTTGCACAGTGGGGTGTCAAGCACCCACCTCTGCCCACCTGAGTCCAAGGAGTAGGAACGATGGTGCCACGATGCTCCAGCTCAGGCGGTAGAAACCACCACCTACAGTACAGTGCTAGTGGCCATTTTCAGTAGCTCCATGCATGCCACCCTAAAATGAGAATGATGGCACAGGTGTCAGTTGTGTGGGTGAGTCTAAGCAAATTTTCCAACATGTCCTCAGTGAGGACGAATATCCATATTATGAATAACAATACAAATAATTAATGAAATTATGAACAAAACTGTTTGTTACAAAAGTAAGAAAGATTAAACTGTAAGATTGAAGTAACATGATAAACACAATACACAGAAGCCAAAAAAGCAGGCAAATCAATTGCAAATAGTGTTCTCTTTATGCTTCAGCCTTCTGGATTTATGCAGAGAATATCACTGACCACTTTGAGGAAACCCCATTAAATTCCTTGTCCTCTTTGTAGTGGACATACATAGAAAATAACTGATCATTATCCTCTTCATAACTATCTGAGACATCCTGAACGAATTGTGTCTTGTTCCCTTTTGTGTTTCCCTTTATTTAGCATAAACTGATCCAGACACACCATGCTTTCTGCACACTTTAGCAAATATGACCTCTTTATCATTCCTATGGCCTTTGTCTCCAGTGACCTGCTTTCTTCTGGAAGTACCACATTCAAAGCTGGATGCAGTACTCAACAGGAGTAACCACCTCTTGCATCCATGACCTGATGTTCCCATTAACACCTCTCAGAATGAAGTCTGCCTCTTTTTCTGCAAGGATTCCTCCAAATAATTTCCAGTTCTACTGCTGTTTACAATCTTTCCCAAATGATCACCTCTGAGATCTCCTCTGATGCAACGGATAAAGCTAGCCTGACTCTTACTTGTAAATGGATTTCTCTCAGATCAGTCTTAGGTTAACCATTAGGACAAATGAGATATTTGTAATCTCTAGTTCATTTTAGAACAAACAAATCACTCCAGACCATTAGGAGTGACTGGCAGTGTCATCAGTAAAAAGTATCACCACTAGTAAAGCCCACTTTGCAGCAAACAGCGCAAAAACGGAACTTCATCACAAAGTTCTTTTCACCTCGATCTGAAATAGGAACTTAACAATAACAGGCACACAAGAGGTTTTAATAGAATCAGTTTTTAATTGCTTACAGCTTTTTCATCAGCTGCTGAGAATATTAAACCCATCAAAACAACAAAATCTTTAACCTGAACAACACAAAAGATCTAATTTAGCTCCACCTGCCTCCCCAGAGCAAGTGCTTACACTACATCACCGAGATTGTTCTGGAGATGTCCTCGTAGTAGTTGGAAACACTTAAAGAAGCAGCATCAGAAACAATTTCAGCTTTATTTTAAAGAAAGGAGCTGGAGGAAACACTTCATTAACCAAAGCCGTAGGTTGGGGGAAATTAAAGAGTCCCAGGCCACAGCACAAGGCAGGTACCAGGTAAGGAAGGGGACCCCTGGCCCAGGCCTGGGATGGTTCCTCTGTGCTCAGTGATCTGGACATGGTGATGCCCATCTGGGTGCTGGGGAGCTAGGAAAATGAGACCTCACCTACACTGACTAAGCTTCTGCCAGTCTGGTGAAGAGGGCAGAGGCTGAGTGTCATGCAGGCACAGCCTTGCTATTGAGCTTAGAGGGATAAATGTCAGAAAGAATAATTATTATACATCTAAAATTGTTAGGCTCACCATTTCAGAGTGCAAGAAATGCATGCTAAGGTTGCCTGCCACTTTCAGGGACAGGAGAACAGGACTCAGACCACCAAAATGAATTCTGTTTTTCCAGTTCAATGGCTGAACTGAAAACCAGGGGGAAATTAGTTCCATCTTGGTTTTTAAAAACTTGCCTTTTCTAGCCTACTTTTAAAAAACACTTCCAGGTTCAGCATTTTAACTCTGAAACCAGTTTCAAAATGAGACATCAAATTATTTACTTTTGAAAATATTGAAAGAATTTCAACTTCTTTTCCAACTTCTTTTTGTCCAAACTCATCACCAAATTTGACCTAATTTTATAGAAAGTTTTGATTCCTATCCCTAATGCTTCATTTTCAGCAAATGTAATGTTCACTGAAAAAAAAAATTGCCTGGCTGCAGTTCCCAGAAGAAAGGTGAGAGGTGTTTGAGATAGATTTGGGCAGACAGGATTTTGTGGGAAAGGGTATTGCTTAAAATTCTTTTGAATCTGAAGAAGAAACAAGTCTCAATATACATTACATATTTTTGACAAAGAGCAAAGAAGTTATAAAATAAGATATCCAAAGATGCAACATATGAAAACATAGTTTTATTTTAATCTCTTGGACTATTTAATGCATTTTAATGAATTTCTAGAAATGTGCCAATTTCAAAATCCAAACGCTTTTTCAAAACGGTAAGTCACATTCTTTCTTGGAAAATACTGGAGTATTTCAGCCTCTCTCCCTCAACTTTTGAGGGTCCAAAATCTTCATCAGATTCATCTGATTTACTTATGGTTTTTTAGCAATGTAGTTCCTCCTCCTCCACAAAAAATGCCTTCTTGAACAATTTTAATGATCTAGTAAAGGCTAATACAAAAGACAACTGTATGTAGGGTAGGGGAAAAGAGTTTTTCCCAGAACTGTGATTTTCCTTATGCCATTGCAGTGTTACTTTAGTTTAACATGAACATCTAAACAGACAGACTGGCTAGAGGTCAAAAATCCTCACAGACAATTTTGCACAGTAGCAGTTGACACCAAACTGATACTGGTAAGAACTGGCCACTTCCCTGCTTCCCTCACTGTTTGCCCATCAAGCTTCTGGCTGCTGCTTTCTCAGATGCCAAGAATCCTACATTTATTTTGGCACAGTGGACCAGCTTCCAACAAAAGGGAAAGGAGAGCTCAGCGTTACTCAGTGGTTAGGTCACTGTCCCAGGAGATGGGAGCAGAGCATTTCTATCCTCAGTCTCAGGGGCATCTACATAGTGTTCTGAACCATCAGCAGACTTTAAGACAACTCAGTTATGAATTAATTTTTAGGTATTTCCATCAGGCCTTGAAACTCTGTTGTTAATAGGTACTATAGGCAACTGTCTCTGCCATCTGGAAGGAGTGTCAGTGTCTATTTGTGAAGAAGAAAAGCTCTCCGCCTCCCTGGTATTCAGCTTTTGTTAATGCTGGACAACACTGATGGACTCCCTTTTCAACCTTCTACATCAGCTTCCAGATGTCTCCTTCCAACATGGTTAAAAGAGAAGTCAAATGACACAAAATGCCTGAGGAAAAGGGAGAGAAGGTAGGAGGGAGATGAATAATGGCACCATTCTTACTGCTACTGTTGTCGGAGCTTTAACGGTGCCTCAGAAGATGCTAAAGAAAAATTATGCTTCCTTCCCTTGAAGGGTTTACAGAAAAACCAGTGAAGAATATACAAGATACATTGGGAAGACCAGAAGTGGAGATCACTAGAATTTAAGTACTTTGATTGCAACTTGAAATGTCCATCCTGAAGGAAGAGACAGATTTTGTCCAAACTCAGGACAACCCACGTTGAATGATTATTTTTAATCCAAAGTTGAAACTCTAAAATATATCTGATTTGAAATGCCAAAAATTCTGAAATTTCTAACTGAAGCAAGATATTTCCACTGTTTTGAAAGTCCATTACAAATGCCTAAAAGCACTTCCTGGTGCATCAGCTCAACCTAAATTGCTTTGAACACATTGTTCTCTGGGAAAGAGAAATTGCAAAGACTTTTTTCTCACAGGGTGCAGGGAGGGACCAGGAGGAATGTGTGCACCCAAAGTCATGCAACTCAGAGGGAGACAGACTGAGGAGAGACGTAGTCCTCCAACAGGCTGATGCAATAGAGAGCTAATGGGGACCTGAACATTTACTCCTTATGGCAATTGACTGCCATGGAAATTTAGGTTTATCCAACATGAAACAGAGCATTCTACCTAGAGCCAAACCAACCCTAGATAAAACATTTAGTTAAATTAAAAACGTCCACAAAGAAGGGATTTCTAATGAAAATTATTCATGATGTACAAAGTGTTTTCCAGCAGTAGACCATTCCACTGGAAAAGCCATACCTACCTGCATCTATTTATTTTATTGCTTCCCCTTCTAGTCGTAATACGACAATGTTTGGGATTTGCTGAAATTGTTTCTATTAGGTGGTGAAGATTGTGATTTGAGTCAGATATTTCTTTGCCACAACTCTTTTTATACACAAAGAATGTACATATCATTCTGCTTTCCCAAGCACAATAGGAACAGACGAGAAACAGTTCATCTGGGCACACTTCCAAGCTTGCCTTTTCAAACACCAATCTGCTCAAAAGACGCTCAGTCTTGGCTTCTTCTCAGGGCCAATGCTGCTCCGAGTGCTCCTGCCTCTCCTTCTGCAGCTCTTGCCTTTCTGCTCCCAGAGCAAACATCTGCAGCTGTGTTCCACCCGCTGCCCTTGCTCTGGGTTACCAAACAATGGTAATCCCTGCCCCTCCTACAAAAAAAAATCACCACCTTAGTCTTTCAAAGATAGCTTTCCTGCAGTATTTCTAACTGTTGTCTGCTTTGAGCATAGACACCTCCTATTTCATTGTTTGCTTTCATAAAGGAGCTTGACTGCATTTTCTGTTCAGCTAAAATTAAGAGAACCAGTGTGCCAAATAGCTTGGCTATGATTGCCAAAGATAAGCTTGCTGGAAACCACCCCCTTCAATGCCACAGACCTGTTCATCATCCAAGTGGAATACAGGATAGAGATCTCTTGTAGAACACATCTCTGATTCATTCCCACTTAATTAACAGTGCATAGTCGTTTCTTAACCCAAATATCAGCTTATCCACGGCACTGTGCCTTAAATCATGTTTTGTCTTCTCATGATGCCTATACCAAAGTGAATAAGTCTAAAAAAAAAATAATTTTTTTTCAAGATACACAATTCAGGAAATTTTACCATTGCTTGCAGGAAATTATAACAAGAAAATCCAGATGGGCAAAGAAAGACATACAAATTAAACAGCAGAATAGCAGCTTTCTTTCAGAAAGCTTGAGGAAGAGAAAAGGTCAATCCACCACAATATCTGGTGATGTTGCCCAGTTACTGAGGGGTTTTGGAAGTCAGATATTCCAGTGCAGGGAAGGTGAAAAGATGCCCTGGCAAGGTGAAAATAGGGACAGGAAAGATATAGGCCTAGGAATGCCTAGCACTGCTCTGGGGTAGGATGGAGAAGCTAACAGCTAGTCTTTCAAACTAGCTGAGATGCTGAAGCAGCAAAAAAAAGGAGCTTGTTTAATAAACAATCTAAAATTGTGGTCTCCTGTCTTTTGTATTTATTCCCATGATTGCAGATCCCATATTATTTACTCCTTATCTAGTAGAATGAAGTAAAATTACTTTTTTAACTTAAATGTGATAAAGCAGGACCACCTAGTAACATAAGATGCCTCATTCACTTGGAGAGTGCATACATTTCCAAGAACGTGTGCAACACTCCTGCAAGAGCTGAATCCTAGATTTGCAGAGAAAAAACTTTTTTGTCCAAGTTTGCCAAAGCCCTGCTGGTAAATATCGGAAAAATGATGGAGGGACAGTAGTTTAGTGACTACAATGTTTCTGATTCTTTGAGAAATTCTGCCTTGGTTTGTAGGAGTATGGAGCTTTCTCTCAACAGCTTCTCACCTAAAAAAGGGAGAAGGAGCAGGAAGGAGATCTCCTGGCTCCTCCCTTCATCATGAATGTCACTCCTATGCGGTGATTAAAACTACAACCAATGTACAGGGGTTTTTATTCTGGAAATCGGTCTAGTTTGCAGAGAAGGAAAAAATGTATGGGAAGCACAGAGGGAGATTAATGGGTCTGCTAGGGGGAGGTACTGCCCCACTATCCTTGTGAGTAATAGGGACCAGTGAACCAAATTTAAAGAAAATAACCATTTCCAGCAAAACCATCATATGAAATAGGAAATGCAAACATCATATATCAGCTATCACAGAGCAAAGAGCAAATGTGATCTCATTAATCCCTGATTTGATATAATGCAAATTAAGAAGCACATTTGTCTTTTCTACATTTCCATCTAGACTTTGCTAACAAACCCTGCATTAGCTCCAAACAAGAGACTCAACCAGGCCTCAGAATATTTTGACAAGGACAATGTTTTCTGATGGGCAGTAGCTCTAAGAATGACACCTCCATCAGAAGAGGGTAGCTTGAAGGCCACAGCAACCTCATTGCAACCAGTGTTTTTAACAGGAGTCCCTTCAGATAAGATGACCTTGACCACTCATCCTGTGCCAGGGTGTTGGGAACCACCTACAGACCACACGTAGATTTGCTGCAGAGAGAGGGCAAAGAGCCCTGTAGCTCCCAGCGTGTGCTCTCAAGCCATGCTGCTCCGGTGGCTGGGCACCTAGGCTGTTTTCAGGTTCAAACACAAATTGCAATAATTAAACCTGTTGATTTTCTGCCTGAGACAATGCTGCTTCTGTGTTGTGTTGGCAATAACAGAATCTGGTTTGCTATCCAGTGGTAATGTAGAACTCAGGCCAAGTCATGGAGTGGTAACACTGACATCAGTGTTAAGTCAATACAGTCAAAACTGCTTTTGCCCTAGCAATATGCCATGTAGATCTTCACCATTTCATGAGACTTTGTCATTTACAGTACTGGCATTATTCCTTCTCATCTTGTAAGTCTTTTTTTCTTTCAACTGCTACAGAGGGACGTCATATACCTGAATAGTTTTCAAGTTTGATGACCAGCCTGAGCGCTGGCACTCTTATGCACTCTTTTCACCAGTGTTAGCAACGGTATGGGCTAAATAAATAAACTTTTGGGATAACATAAAACCTAGCCTGTTATAATAAAGTTAAGCTGGTTAAACTATACCAAAAGCAATTAAATAAATCTGTGCATTCCAGCATCTGCAAGATATGCTTTGTGGAAATCTACACTGTAGGGTACTTGAAGAACTTTCCTAAGGACAGTGACTGTCATGAGGGGTAGCCTAGTTACAGTCTAACGTGCAATGTCCTTCAACCAAAGATAGCATTTTTAAATGGTTGGCAAAATTTTATTCACTGCAAGAGAGAATATTACATTCTAGTTAAGAGAGAAAGATTGAAAACCAAAAAAACTACATATTGTTTCTCCTTTGTGAAGATGTATAGCACTACTGTGATAAGAAAACTTAGGAAAACTCCCACAAAATATTTGGATAAAACATTTGCATGAAATGCCAGCAATGTTATGTAAATACTGATGATGATTAGATGCCTAATTAATTATTATTATTATTATTAGTATTACATCCATATTTGAACATGTTAATTAAGAACACAGTTCTACTGAGTTCAGTGCTGTACAAATATGTCAGGGGAGAAGCTCCATTCCCCTGGTGAGTCTGCAATCCAAATAGCAAATGCAAAGTAGAAAGGGAAAGAAATTCAGAAAGTGACTTACCCAAGGGCATATAGTAAGTCACTGTCAGAACTACAGAAAAACAAAACAAAATGAAACAAAACAAAACCCCAGACTTAATGTTACCAGACCACACTATTTCTGTTCAAAACCTGTATGGCTCTGTTTACCCACAAACACTTCTTCCTTATCCTTCTCCTTTTGCACGTCCCTGTCACTATTCAGTTTATAAATCAACCGAACCATCCAAACACAATCAGACGTTCTGAAAAGCACAGATATTCTTTCCATATATCACAACATAAACTGGAAGTTTAGCCCTTCCCGTGCTACGTATATTTTATCTGGGATAATAGAGCATGTACACACACAAACCAAAATCAAACAAAACCCAAGAGGTCAAGGACCCAAGAAGTAACTGAAAAATATCAAGGGATGAGATAGCCAAAGATACCTCAAGCAGAAGAGAGTAGCCTTGCGTTGATGTTTGGAGGAAGACAAAAAGGTGCTCTCACAAAAGGAGGTTCCCAGATCCAAAGAGGCCCTGGTCCTGCCACAAAGTTGAGTGAGTGTTCAGAACAAAGAGTAAGACCAGCCAGCCTCAAAAACAGGCTGAGTAACAAACAGTAAGGAGAAAGAGGCACCTCACAACTTTGGTAATGAAGTAATACAGTAATATAAGCTGAAGTTTCAAAAATTTCTCTACGGTTCTATGTCATTTTTAACTGTGCTACCAGAGAGCTGCTGGTCCCAGCTGCAGCATCCCACTGACCTGGGAGGACTTGCTGGTCCCACAGCTCCCAGGTAACTGGCACATAGCACCGGCAGCGTGCAGCCAAGGCAGAGCACACCACAACCATTTGGCAGCATTTCCACATGTTTCTCTGCTTTTTAATGGAGGAGGACAGACAGTTTAGCTGCAAGGAATACAGAAATCCTTGCTGGAGACTGGGACAGAGGAAGATCCACTGGAATACCGGGATGAAAAAAAGCAACTTGTGTAACTGTACTTTCCCTGGATCATTTTTTCAGTTTCAATGGAAGAATAAAAGAAATTTTAGTTAAATTCTATTGGCCAATTACAGAAAATTCAGATTTGGAAATGTTGCCACTGTGACCCGTGTTGCCACTCACCACTGGGGAATGAGGCTTCCCAGGCTCAGCACAAGGTGGTTTCCCTTCCAGCTGAAACATCCGTCATTCCCAGCCTTGATAATGTGTGCCCTACAAAAGTCAGCCAGATAGAGGAGTCCAGCTCAGACAGAAAAGCAGACAAACAAGCCACAATTTCCAGGTGGGAATTCCTGGATGCATCATTTTGGTAGTAAGCTAAGGTTTTGTTCCAACCGAAACTACAATTCTCTGGTAATTTTGAAGGCCTCAACAATTTCAGTCACCAAAAAGACACCACTTCAGATGCCTGGTTTGGGTTTTGCCATGTTCAGGTTTTCCAAGAAATCGCAACATTTTTACGGAAAGCACATGTTATGAAAAGAAAAATAAAATTTAATAGGCCAGCCTCTGCAACTGTATTTAGAGATAAAAAAGAACCCCCCAAGAAACAGCACCTCTTTCTTCCATTCCCTCCCTTCCAGCTGAAACACACCTGGCTCACCTCAGAAATCTTTTTACAAAAAGATCATGTAATAACTTGCAATCAATCCCAACACCGGTTTTATTGCACAGTTACAGCCAAGCTGTACTCAGGACCAGATCAAGGGATAAGAAAAAGGTAATTTTCTGTCACCCTTGTTATCTATCCATCCACATCTCTCACACAGTAAAAAGCAAGGAGCTAATTCAGTCATCAGGCCAATTTAGAGAAGTTTTCTGAATTACTTCTCTGCAATGAGCCTCAGAAGGCTGTCCCATCAACAGTAGGCAACTGAAGCAAGGCAGCAATCTGAGCTCACCTCTCCCCACCGCAGCATGCCAAATGCAGAAGAAGGCAGGGAAAACCAAGACCTGTACAAGGTAACCACAGCTGGGATCAGAAATGTTATAAAACCCTGCAGAAAGGGTCAAAGGTGTGCCTGAAACACCAGAGTAGATCAAACTTCTGTTTCTCTCTGTAATGGGCTATCTGTTACAACTTCTGATCCTCAGATCACTACAATGGTATCTTGCGGATAAACAGTAGGACGTAGCTATTTCTGCAGGGAAACAGATAACTGCAGGTTCAGCTACTACCAAAATTTTCTGTGCAACCAGAGATGCCCCCAAGCCCTCTCACGATGTTACTGTGAGTGTTTCCAGGATTCCTAGCCTGTGCTGGGATCTCTGAGTTTCCTCCTTGCTGACCCTGGTAACTGCACGTTCTCCTGCTTGTTTGTGACCCCAGCTAACAGTGGAAGCTTCCTATGAGATCTCAGAAAGCAGGAGGGGACGACAACAGAGAGAAGAAGCAGCAACTAGCGCTTGCAAAAGAGCTCTGAAAAGCCCAGCAGCACTACAGATCACAGCCCACCGCAGAGCTGCCAAAACTCAGCAACCTGGAGGTAGGGCTGCTTGCTGCCACAGCCAGAAGGATGGCTCAAAGCTGAAGAAAGCCATAATTCAAACATCTTGCAAACATTTTGGTGGTCTCATGAACTTTATGCCTATTAATGACACCAAAGCAAGGAAGCTCTCCACTGAATCTATGGCAGTCTATTCGAGTCCTGAGATAAATACACTAGCTGTGGTCAACGTGACAATTTGGGTATGAGCAGCTAAGCAGTCAGCAGTCAGCATACAGATCCCTCCCTGACTGACTTCGTCGGATACATACACAACTCTGCAAAGATAAATACATTGCCAGCTTTGCTGGTGAAGGGCGAGTACTGATTCAGCAGCACCAACTGGCTAATGAGGAATTGAATTAACAGAGCCAACAAGAGTTCAGTTTCCCCACGCTACCTGGATTATATTGACTGTGAAAAGAGAGGGGCACATATCCTATTCATGAAGGTGTGCATTAGACCCACTTAGCCTTGCTGCCCAATTTCCAGCCCCTCAAACAACACCAGTCCCCTGGAAATACTGTACCTGTAACAGATAGAATTGCTTCTACCATATGCATGATTTAAATAATTTAAAATCTGAGAAAATGTATTATCTAGTTCATCATCCAAATTTCAGTGCTCTATACTAACCAAACCCTGATTCATGAAAAATACTCTACAAAAGAGACAAGTAGCAGACACAGGCGCTTTAGGTATGGTTTTAGGCAATAGGCCTGCTTTATCACAACCTGGGATTTTGCAAGCATTATTTCATCTTCATTGTGCCTGAAGCTTTCGTTCTCCATGATGGTTTGATCCTTTTTGCCAAGCCTCTTCAGCTGCAGAAAGCTTTGGTTTGCTTTCCAGTTCAGGTTCCCGTCTGCCACTTCTAATCCTCATTTTCATTCTTGCCAGTTAGTCATCTGATCTCTTTGATCCTTTGTAGCAAGCCTTGAACTCTGTTTTTATTCAGATTAGAATCCAGTGTCAAGAAGTAATGTTTTCTTTTCCCTGTGGTTTTGCAGCCTTTCACTTATTTAAGCTTGTTTTCTTCTTCCCAAGTTTTCAACCGCTTCACCTGCATTTTCTGTGGTTTCAGGCCATGTTTCTGACCTACACACAGCATTTGTGACAACAGATACCAGCCTCTGCAGGCACAATTGCACCTGATTGACACCTTCCATTTCTTCTCTCCTTTTCACTTCCTAAATGTTGGTGGGCAGTACAGAGGCAGCTGGTGTAAAGCACCGGGAGAGCAGTAAGTTACCCACCTGCAGTAGGCACTCCTTGGACTCTCACAGCCTTACAGGTGCATAGGATAATAGGGTCTTTCCAGGGCTCATGTTCACTGGGGTGGGTGATGCACCTTGAGGTTCTCCGTTGTCAAGTTCCTGAAAACCCTTCAGAACTTCTGGTGGTGTGGGTGGGTGTCCAGACTGGCTGCAGCATCTCAAAGAACCACCGTAGGATAAACGATTACTCCATGTGTGTGTCAGAGTAGATCCCACTGCAGACGACTGACAAACACAGTTCATCCGGCTCACACAAAGGAGGATGGAGTTTGGCTTTGGTGTACATCATCTGGCTGAAGATGCTGGTGGGCAGCAGGATCGCTTCCTTGGTGTGCAACAATAGTTATGAATCCTTGGTAGCCAGAATGGTCACCTGCAGTACCACTCTAGTGGGATCCAACAGAATTTTCCTCGAGGTTCCTTTCCACAAAAAGGGAGGAAGATTTTTCATTTGAAACCAATAGGAACAATTAGTTGAGTGAGGTTGATGAGGTATGGGCTTATGAAGTGGCACAACTGCCACAAATGTCAGTGTTAACTGCTAATTCCCTGTAGAGGACACTGTTGGGCAAGGTGTTAAATCCTCTATTTGGATTCACCACTGTTCCTTAATTGGTTTATCAGTATGGACAGTGAGGTTGAAATTAGTACCAAGGCTCCCTTCACATCAATCACCTAGCAGTGTATTCTGTAGCTCCACACAAGGGGCAAGAGAAGACACTGAGTCTTTAGCTTCAGAGCAATAGAATGTTTTTAGTCCTCTTTTTGAAGAACCCCACAAAGATTTTTGGAACTATGCTTATGTTCCATCAGAGGCTCCCTCACGGGGACTTCAATGTCATGAGCTTGGCTATTGGTCTGACATTACCAGTAAAGCAGTTGTCAGAATTACATTTAAAAACCACCGATATGACTAGTGTTAAGGATATCAAGCCAAGAATACTCAAATTTTTGCATTCTCAGACAGAAGACAAACATGCCAAACACTTCTCTGGGGCCTGACTTTCTCCAAGTAGGACAGACCATGCCTATACACGAATCCCAAAGGTTCAGAATTTGGTGTAGACACTATCATGGATGCAAAACACTGAATCCTATCAGACAGGGCTGCCAGATACAGGCTTTTGAAAAAACACCCATTTCAAATAAGCAAAGAAAAAAAGCTCTTCACACCTTTGTGAGGTACAGGTGGCCTTTTTTCTCTTGGTCTTATCTGTCAAGCATTAACTGCTTCCCTGGTTCCCTATGGCTGCAGAGTTTTCTTTTCCTAAGCCTCTTTCTCTTATGAATACATTTCATGCATTTCTTACCTGTATAGAGCTACTGAGCCATTTGTTGCCATGGTTTCCTTAAATGTTTCCATGTCTGTCCTCTCCTGTTTTCCACAATATACAATTCAAAACTTTTGTCAGCCAGGATTTTAATTACTGACATAAGTCCACCCAAGTTAACCAGAGACCTGTACCTTTAACACCACAATATTTGTATTTTATGTGTTGACTAAGCCATTGTGTAAGATTTAACAGAAAACCATTTTCTGTCTCCTAAAGCATTAGTTCATTGCAACTCATAAACAGCAGGAAACAACAAAGACACATACAAAGAGTAGAGCTTACAGATGTAAAAGCCAGCTTCACATAATTCTTAAAATTCAGTTTTTCAAACAGCTTGTCTAACTATAGTCCTCCAGGTCCCTATGCAATCTTCATCTTCTCTGAGATCTCCACATTGCTTAACAAAGAACATAAAGTGCTTTGTCCAGATGACAATTTGTGCTTAAAAACTTATGAAATTTGGAGAGAGTCAAAGATGAGGCTATATAGGAAAAAAAAGGAAAAAGTTCATGCTGCTTTTCTTTTACTCACTACATTCAGGTTTCAATGCTGATGGATACAGGACC
>NW_009620741.1:0-275 GCF_000690535.1 Cariama cristata | reverse complement strand
AAAGCCACTCTAATAGCCCCCTCTTTCACTCCGATAACGCAACAGTTATTCATTCTTAAAAAAAAATTACGCAGATTTATCTGGCACATATTACAACCAGAAGTTGCTTTTGATGAGTTAAAAAGAGAAAGAACATAACACACTAGCAATTCAGCAGTAATGTTCTGGGCAGGAAATTGGACTAATAATAACATTTTCTTTAACAGTGACTACAACTTTTTTTTATTATTATTTTTTATTTTCTAATCAATAAAACGAGAGGTATCGCATGACCA
>NW_009620740.1:1353-2524 GCF_000690535.1 Cariama cristata | reverse complement strand
CGCCGGCCCCAGCAGACCCCCTTCCCATCCCCTCAGGACGCACGGACTCAGGACACACAGCTCTGGACACAGGGCTTCCAGCCAGGGTAGCCCCACTCGTCTGCCATGCCCCCGAGCCATGGGACACACCACGGGGTCCCTCCTGCAGGAAAAGTCGAAGGAGAGGGTCCATGACAGTGATAACTGTCACCTCTTGCCCCTGCTCCCCCAAGGGCACTCACTCCTCGCCAGCTGCATGGAAGATGGGCCTGGCAGCACCCGGGCAAGGGAGTGGGCCCAAGGTCGGCTCCGGCAGAGTCGGCAGCAACAGGGGCTGAGGCACTGTCCCGCTGTGCCAGAACCGGGCAGCGTGCCCCGGCATGCATGCACCCTGGGAATGTTTTGGTGATGGGAGGTACACAGGGTCATGGCTAAGTGTAGAGATGCACTTGAGGAGAAATTCTAGCAATGCCAAGTATAGTTTAAATGCCATTAAAGCAGAGGAGGGAACAGGATATGAGTGTATTAATAGTCTCAACATTTAAATCTTTGGTCCAGCGACAGCTCCTAGGATGCCGGCTGGCAGGAGGGCTGCCAGAGCCCAAGGGCATTGTGCTACCAGCACACAGCACCAGGCTGCACATGCTTGCGGTGAAATTCAGTCCAGAGCAAGTGCAAGGGCAAGATCCCTTCTGGAAAAAATTTAAAAAAAAAAAAAAAAGAAATAAAAGGCAGCTTATGCTGTCTGCATTACTTCTCCTTAGGACTTGGTGAGGCCTCAAAAGGCACAGAAAGCCCTGGCCTTTATTGCCAGCGCTAAAGTCTAAAATGGAAAACACAGGGCTTCAGCAACAAAATAGGAACATTTTGGAAGTCTAAGGGGAAGAACAAGGGCCCTGCCCCAGCAAGGCTGCAGGCACACACGGGCCAGCACCAACAGAGCAGTGCACACACACAGCTTGTGGGCACAGGCAGCTGAGGAACCAAGGGGGAATCGGGCAGAGCACAGCCCAGCGGGATGGGGCAGCTGAGACAATGCTCTCCCAGGCCTTCACAGTGCTGCGCCAGGCACGGCACACCAGCACCGTCAGGAACATCAGGGCAGCATCCTGCACGCTGCTCCACCGCCAGACACGACCCCTGTGGCAAAGAGCCGACAGATCAACCCTGTGCCCAGCCAAGGCAGCCACGG
>NW_009620740.1:0-1187 GCF_000690535.1 Cariama cristata | reverse complement strand
CCGGAAGCCCACTGGTGCTGGGCAGAGCCCCTGGCAGCCCCCTCCCCACCAGCTCGGAGCACAGGTGGGCAGGGGGCTGCTTCCACTGCTCCCTACGGTCTTCTGGGGGCAGAAAGCAGCCCTGCGGCGAGCACGGCTGCACTGCTCAGATGGGCGAGGGTGGCACAGTTGCTCTCCCTCACTCAGAGACAATGATGCAGAAACCACCCAAGCCTTGCCAGGAGTGAGGGTCCCAAGAAAGCCCACCCTGGTGTGAGTTACAGACTACAGCAGCCCCCCCCCAGTGACATTTCTGCCAGCTGTGGAAGTCAGATCTCTTCCAAGGGTGCACATCTGGAAAATGGTGTTAGCATCAAACAGCGCAGTGCTGCTCAGGCAAGGATGCCAATCAGCTTCTTTCCACACAGTCAGCACCAGCCATTCCCCACTGCTGCTACCTCCCATGAAGCTGCCAGAGCACTGAAGCCAGGGGGCTGAATGCAGCCCAGTGCCCCACTCCGAGCACCTCAGGCGCTTGGGGCTGGGTCCAGTGCTGACAGCCCATTTCTCTCCATCTGCAGGGAGAGAGGAGTAGCTCCACCTCCAGCACCACAGGGACCTGGCCCAATCTAAGCACAAAGAAAATCCGGCCTCAGATATGGACCCAAGAGCTCTGGCAGCACTGACGAGTCCCAAGCAGTAGCAGCCCAGGTACAAATTAAGCCCTCCCACAAGGGAGCAAGGAACAGCCAGAGTGTGACCTGCCCAGCAGTCAGCTGCACAAAGGGTGTTGAACTGGGGCTGCCTCTCTGTCCCGAGGCACAAGGACAGAACCAAGTCTCCTTCCTTCTCCCCCTGCCCCACCCCAGCGGCTGTGGATCCTTGGTACGGGAAAAGTGTGCCTGCCTCTACTGCCAGCCCAGCCGCTCTGCTCTGCCCTGCCACACACTAGAGCTCAGGGACCTGATGTACTCAACGCACCAGGGCAGAGATGGAAGGAGGACGGGAGATGCGCGAGACCAGCATGAAGTGGGGAAGGACAGTTTGAGGCCAGAGAAAGCTATGAGTGGGGGACCGGAATCCTTTGCAACAGGCTCTGGGCATCCTCAGTGAGCCCCTGAGCATCTTTGATTTCAGGTAGCTTCAGAGCCAGCCCCAAAGCTGACTAGCTCTCCCGTGGGCTTTTGGGAGTACAGACCAGAGGATGA
>NW_009620739.1:8035-29893 GCF_000690535.1 Cariama cristata | reverse complement strand
TGTTGACCAACACCCTCAGGTCCTTTTCCACTTGACCATTTTCTAACCACTCGTCCCCAAGCCTGTAGCGCTGCATGGGGTTGTTGTGACCGAAGTGCAGGACCCGGCACTTGTTCTTGTTGAACCTCATACAGTTGGTCTCAGCCCATCCATCCAGCCTGTCTAGGTCCCTCTGCAGAGCCTTCCTACTCTCCAGCAGATCGACATTCCCACCCAACTTGGTGTCATCTGCAAATTTACTGAGGGTGCCCTCAATCCCCACATCCAGATCATCTATAAAGATGTTAAACAGCAGCGGTCCCAAAACGGAGCCCTGTATACACTGTATTCCCTTGATTCGGCAGGGCAAACATGGTCACTGTCACCACATGGGACTTTGCAGCATATCACCCAAGCACGGTCCTGAAAATGCAGTGGCTTTTGTCTGCCTTCACACAAGCTTGGGAGAAAAGTGTCATTAGTGCAAGGCAAACGCAGGTTTATGCTGAATCAAGGCACTGGGAGTCACTTTCTGTTGCAAGGGTCCTGGGTTAAGCATCACCCTTGAACTCCTAGGAGAACAAGCACTGGCAGGACGAGGGCCTTGGGCCACTGCCGGGGTCGCCTGCGTACAGACTGTGAGTGCCCTGCGCAAGGTGCCTCTGTGTGTCTGTACACATCTACATACATATGTGTGTATATATACACACATGTCTGTGTATATCGACAGCTTATGTATGTATGTGTGTATATTTTATATACATACACATATATGTACATATAGACATATGTATATATACAGATATGTTTATACAGATATATTCTATATACACATGTAGAATAGATTCTATACACACATACATGTATACACATATACATAGACACATGTTTTATATATATATTTTATATACATACACATATATGTATATATAGACATTATACATACACATATACCCATACGTATACAACGTCTATATACATGTGTGCATGTTTGTTATACACATATAATGCTTATATATACTCTCATATCTGTGTATAATATAAAGTTATGTTACATATAATAGAATGTTATATATGTGTGTATACATAAAAAAGGTTATATATTATATATGCAATGTAACTTTTTTTTGTTGCAGTGATCAAACCATCCCTAAGGAGCCTCAGGGGACATAACTAGTTTGCAGCCCTCTCTGCAGCTGTGGTGGTGTTTTTTTTAAATCATGTTCTTCAGCCCCATCCCGTTTGGCAGAAGGGCTGCAGGTCCTTACTGACTGCCACAGCCAGTGGGAACTGGCAGAGCCCTTGGTTTAAACAGCAATGCCAGCACCAAGCATTTAGACCAAGGGTCATCGTTTCTTCATGCTTTGCTGCCTTACCTGGGAGCCAGCGCTTCACTGTATGAAGAACTAACTGAGTTTTGCTCCTGGCTTCCTTTTGGCATGTTATCTGGCATTTGCAGGGGAGAGAAAGTTTCTCTGTGGCCCTGATTATACACCGAGGTGTATTTATTTCTCCCATTACAACTCTTTACCTTGGTTGCACTGGGAATTTTTCAGTACTAGTATAGAGGTATTAAAACTCAAAGGTGGTTCCAGTTCCATTGTCATAGCAGTGGCTTATGCTGCTGTATCTTCTTACCTCCTTCATGAAGAAACAAACTCCATGTGCTCAGCACCATGTTCATGACAGCCTGTGGCTTTACCCGCTCCAGCAGCAGCTGATCTGTCTGTGTGCTAAATCATAGAATCATAGCATCATTACAGTTGGAAGAGACCTGAAAGATCATCAAGTCCAACCGTATAGCTAATGCCACCATGCCTGCTAAACCATGTCTCGAAGCGCCACATCTAAACATTCTTTGAACACCTCCAGGGATGGTGACTCCACCACCTCCCTGGGGAGCCCATTCCAATGCCCAACGACTCTTACAGTGAAGAAGTTCTTCCTAATATCCAACCTGAACCTCCCCTGGTGCAACTTGAGACCGTTTCCTCTTGTCCTAAAATCAGGGCAAAGAGGGAGGAAAGAGACAATTTGCTGAGCTCCCCATAGCAAACTGCCAGGGAGACCGTAGGTACTTCTCGGCTGCACCCAGGCCAGGCAGCGGTGCTGGCAAGGCGAGGTTTCATTCTGGGGGGTACTGAAGGGCTCGTCCTCTCTGAGCTGGTGCTGCCAGCCTGCTCCAGCTCCACCATCTGCTGTGTGTCCCCCTCGCTGCCATACACACCCTTTCCCGGGGCACTGCCGGCTCGCCCTGTGCTGGGCCATTGGGAGAAGGGTTGGGGCATCCACCCCTCACAGCAAGCGTAGCCTCAGCCCCATCCATAGCCTCTCCAGAAGAATAAGGTGTGCCAAGCCAAGGATATACATGAAGCTGAGCCATGAAGGACTAGAATTAGACTGGCGAGTCTCACCCCTGGATTGCATCCTCACACTGCTGCAGGCAGCTGGGCAGAGGCTCAGCTTTGCTTAAAGAGCTCTTGGGGCTACGCTCTTCACCCCACCGCCCCAGGGATGCCGCGGTGCCGCACCTCCAGCAGCAGGGATGCACTGCAGTGACGGTTCATGTGGGGAGGTACATGCCCAAGAGCCAGCGGCAGGCTGTGAACCTCAAACCATAGAGACAAAAAGTGATAAAAGGGTAAAGTAAAATCTGAGCTTAAGCATATTGTGTCGAGGTTGTTTGACTACAGATGTTTGTGGACCCCCATGGAAGCTGCAAAACACATCGTACCTCCTCCCCGGAGAGGAGAGATGAGAGAGGGACTTGCCATGGCAGTAGGCTTGCTCCAAAATGCTGCATCAACACAGACACGTAGTCAGCATCCAGAGCAAAAGGCGATCTCTGGAGCTCATGCTGCTATGCCATTCTTCACACAACCATACCTTACATAGACACCTCCTATTTAAGCTCCCAAAAGCCTTCTGTGTACTTATGACAGCCATTAGTTTAAATATAAAAAGCTGCTGCACCCCAGCTACATTGCTGCATCTGAAGGTACACCTGAGGCTCGAGCACAACCTCCATGGCAGGGCTGCTAAGGAGGTCTCAGTGCTGGGAGGCATAAAACACTCTGTGACCACTTCATAGGTCTATTTTTTGTTTTGTTTTGTGTTGTTTTTTCTTTTTATCTGTGCATGACTTATTAAATAACTTTCAGGGGTCAGAAGCACTTGTACTACAGATGACTATTGATTTCCAAAAAGGAAAGGACTGATGAATCGCTGCAGGTCCAGCTCTAGAAGATGCCCAAGTGCTCCTTGATCCAGCGTTCCTCATGCACCTGCAGGGAACGACTCCCCCAGCAGAAGCCAGGGCAGCGGAGACAAAGATGAATGGCTCATTTCCCCTGTAATGCACCACAGAAACAGGCTTTTATGAAAAATAGAGCACAGACCAAGATGAAAAGGGCAACAGTCATTTTCGAAGGTCACACATATCATTTCTTTGTGGCAAATTTGCCTCCTGTGACTGACAAAAGCAAGACAGATCAAGTGTCTTCCAACAGACCTGGATTAAAAATGAAGTCATGTTACTTGGAGAACTGACAGTCCCACCAGAAATAATAGAGGCTGCTGACAGTTCTGGCTTCACAATAAAAAGCATCTTCCCACGTTGTCAAAAGAGCTTCTCCAGTATGGGTATAAATAAGGCATTATTTGAATGGAAATGTTAATGGCAAAGAGACATAAATCATATTAGTCTGTTGTAAAAACACACTGTAGCTGAAAAATGCGTTTCTCATATATATGAAACTATACATGTGTGTATAAACAAGACATGCATATCTATTCATATCTCTGTATATTTATGTATAATTCTATGCGTGTGTTGTACACTTGTCGGCAGCTAAAAATACTCTAGTAATCAGCCCTTCCGCTAAGAGCAAATGGTTGCTGTGATGTATTGAATGCTGTTGTGTAAGATTTGACTAAATATCTTCCCCATACATAAAGATTGTAATGTAGCAACAATTGTTTTCTGCTCAGAAGACACTTTTTATTTCCAAGCTAGTTGTTGCTAGCCTTATTAGTGGCCGCTGTCACGGCTCCTGATGCGCTGCTGAGCCGGATGAGAAGCACAGCGGCTTTGATCAACTATAATCTTGATGAAGCTGGCCATGGAGAAGAGGCATCGCAAACAAGGGCTCACCCTTTGATGGCACACTCTGTGGTGAAGGAGATATTTAGCTTAAGAGCCTGAAGAGTTCAGACAGCCTCGATGTGATGGCAAGCTGCACCTGGCTGCTGACTGGGCTTGTGGCCACGGCTTGGGAAAAGCCCATAGCCTGAGGCCATGCTGCAAACCCTGAGCTGGAGGCAGTCAGCTCTTTTTGTATGTTGTATGTGTGTGTATATATACATATATACACACAGACACCCCCCCCATATATGTACACACATCCCTGCGTGCACATGGGGATGAAGGAGAATTCCAGCTCTCGATGTTCAAAACAACTTTCTTTGCCGAAAGAACCAAAGCAGTTGACCCCAAGGGACAGTACCTGCAGCCTCCAGCTGCTGAGTCTGGACGATCACCACTACCATGGCACTGCTGCTAGAAACTGGGGCTGTCCCCACCACCCCAGGGGCCAACACTAGTGGGAACACCACGGGAGTATTGCTGCTGTGAGTGAATCCGCCGGCAGGCAGAAGGGAGGGAGTTAAGCATGAGAAGTACCAACCCAAGTACGTCTCTTCCAGCCCGCACCGTCCCTGGAAGGGTGCTGGCTGGAGGGTTGGGAACAGGACGGGGACTGGTCTGTGACCACAGACACCAGCCTGCGCCCCATCAGCCGGGCACCCAAACCAAACCGGGCACTGCCGGTACCACGCACGCTCCCCCCGCCGCCCAGCTCGTGGCTGATGGAGGTGTCGGGTGCGATGCCAATGTAGGGTTATATAAACGTGAAAGCATTTTATATAAGCCTATTTTATCTGCAAATCATTTATATTTAGAAAACCTATTTCTGCTGGAAACACTAAAACCATGTTACGTAAGAGCTTGTTTAAATCCTTTGGCTTAAGGTTTGGGCAGGGGGAGGGGTTGGTTCAGGCATGGCGCATTCAGCTCCGTTTTAGAATCAGAGCCTCAATGGGCAGCCGAAAGCTGGTCTTGAAATCCTTTTTGCTTTCACTCCACACTGCCCTGACAACAGCAGAATACTTGCTGGAGGGAAATTTTCTTCTCCCTCAGTGCTGCCTTCATGTTTGGAAATTTTCATTTGTAAGGCTCTGGATGTGTTGCCAACATAGCAGAGAGAGCAGCTCAGCACCGCCCGCCAACCTGCTGCAGGCCGGGCTGTTACGGCGGGTGGAAGCACTACTGACATCACCCGAGTGACTGCGGCGTCATTCTCGGAAACTAAAAAAAAAGCGTTAACTGGAACTATTTAGCAATATAAAATTACTTACTTTCGGCATTTGTGCAACAACATTTTCTAATGAATTAATTATTCCCCAAGCCCTCCCCTGAGGAGAAGGCAGGAAAGATGGTGATGATGGCACAAAATACATGTACAACTGCACCGGGGGCAGTTGAACCACTTTGGATGCGCGGCCACGTGACTGCAGACGTTGGCCTTAGGGTCAGCTCACTCTGCTCTGCCACGGCCGTGAAAAGCTTTGTTTCCCGTCATATGCCAGAGCAAACTGCTTTACTGCAGGGTTGGGATAAGACTGCACCGCACTGTGTTGTTGGGCCATGGATGCACACGGGGTCTGTATGTTACAGCTTCATCACGGCATTACAACACGGCTCTCAGGGGAAGGCAGTCTCTGCCCGCACAGGCAGAGGTGCCGTGGTGGCCACTGCCAGCAATGCGTGGTGGGCTCCAGCACCACTGTGGCAAACAAGTCCTTCAGCAGCGGTTGGATGCTAGTCCCGGCTTGGTTTGCCGGTGTAAGAAACTCTAAAAAAGGAGAGTGGAAGATCCCACCTCGCAGCGATGATGCCATCACTGAGACCTCTCTGTTGGCCCAAGTCATGAATTCTACCATGGCAAAACGCACAACTTAGTAATAACAGGCTTAACTGATCGTCCCTCCCTTCCATTCAGTCTGGACCAAACCTTATGTCTCTTTTTTCCCCCTCCACGTTGTCTCTGAAAGCAAGGTCAGGAATCACTCCTCAGCTAAGGGGAAGGCCGGGAGCAGCAGCTGTGTGCAGCAGAGCCCCGGGCAGAGGCACAGAAATGCCACAAGGAAAACAGAGAGCAGTCCTGGTAAATAACACCATGACAGTACCGAGTCACTTGGTTGGGGCAGCCAGCCGTACATCCCAGGTTCACGCTCCCCAACACACCTCTTTGACTTTGGCTGGGCGAGGGAACTCCATGAACCCTGACAGTAAGAGCCCAGGGAAGGAGGGGCCAGTAGGATTTCCCACAGGACTCCTGGGGGATGCCAAGCAGCTCTGAGAGCCCGGGCAGGGCTGTGGTCACCGCTGCACCCTCCGGCATCACCCACCCCCATGGCTGGGCACGGCACGCACGGGGCGCACCGTCCACCCTGAGGCCAGGCACGGCCTCAGCCCTGCAGCATGTGTCCCAGTGAGCCCTGCAAGGAGGGGCCAGTAGGATTTCCCACAGGACTCCTGGGGGATGCCAAGCAGCTCTGAGAGCCCGGGCAGGGCTGTGGTCACCGCTGCACCCTCCGGCATCACCCACCCCCATGGCTGGGCACGGCACGCACGGGGCGCACCGTCCACCCTGAGGCCAGGCACGGCCTCAGCCCTGCAGCATGTGTCCCAGTGAGCCCTGCTCCCTCGCCGCTGCAAAGGCCAGCCAGCGAGCCCAGCACAGCCCAGCATCCTCACTCACCTTTCCAAGGCAGCTGGGTCAGAGCGCTGTCTCCAGGCACGATGTGCTACCTCTGCCAAATGACACCGCTCCCTGGCACCGGCACACTTTGCTCTCCCAAAGGAGCAGCGCTGAGCTCTCCCACCACTTTCACATCTGGACACCGCCTTTCATCACCATCACTGCTCCAATTCTCTCTGCAACTGCTCCCTATTCAGATGGCGTGGTTCATTAGTTTCTATAAATGGCCAGGACATTGCATAGATTTCAGGGACAAAATAAGAGCTAAAACTGTAAATTACTTTTTCTTCTTACCTGAAGTTTGCTTGCAAGGTGACTCAAACTTCAGCATCTGGTGGACCCCAGTTTGTCCCACTCAAGCCAGCATCCTGCTCCGGCTGGGTGAGGCTTAACCGCTCCATCTTCCATTTTCCCTGCTGTAAGGTGCAAAAGACAACACACAAATTTCTTAGGGGTGCAGGAGGAAAGCAATTAACATCTAAGCATGCTGCAAAGCTTTCCAAGACTTTCTTTGCCTCACCAGGAAGTGAAGGTGGCTTAAACTGTTTGAAAACTCCCATTCCCAAATTTCTGTGAGCTCAGCTGGGTAGGCAATGGGGCTGGGGATGTGCATGGCAGTAAGATGGCAATGGGGTGTCCTGATGCCTGGGGGCAATGTGCCCCGCTAGCAAATTACCCAAGGGCATGGGCAGTGTGAAAACCAACTTGGTTTTCACAGCAGCATCACGAGTATTTTAAGGAGAAGGCAGGGAAGGACCAAGGTGGTCTGTCACTGACCTGCTGCCATTGTCCTCGCTGGCGGTGCATGGGGTGTCTGTGCTGGGGAGCCGGGGCTTTCCCAAACCCAGGCTGCCTGAGCCCTCCCAGCTGCTCAGCACCGCGGTCCCAGGGGATGGGGGCCCGGTGCCAGGCGGCTGCCCTGTCTGCTTGCCCAGCTCCCCACTGCTGCACATCGCCGCTTAAGTAGCTTAAGAAAATTCTTCTCATACTTCACTTGAGCCAGACGCTGTAAATTGGATTAAAGTGGTGCCTGGAGAGATTTCTAGAGCCAAATATTTTAAACTAACATGAATTTGAACTGTTTTCTACGCTGCCACAGAGGTCCTCCCCTACCTCCCCCCTCTGCGTGCAGGGCGCTCCCCAGCTCCGGCTCTGTGGGTTTGAAGTCAGTTCTCCTGTGACACTGCCCACAGATGCCAAAATTCATGTCAAAACCTGCAACAGTGAACAAGTTCAGCTTAAAAATATATATTTTCATTTCTGCTTGAACAAAAATTGTACCAGGGTTGATTGTTAAAGGAGCTGAGCATCCCCCTGCTCCAGGGAACTGCCTGATCTCCCGGGGGGGCAGGGCGCTAACTCCAGCTAATTATTTCACTTCAAACATTCCATCACCGTCTATTATTTCTCATCTGTCATAAAAGTGAAGTGATGTAGTGAAGATCTGTGATGTTCATGGATGAGCATAGCGGTTGGAGCACAAATCTGTCTCATTGTTTGAGCGTGGAAGAGGAGAAACTAAGGCTATAGGAAATACTAGTCACGCTGGCACCCTCAGGACCCAAATCATCCAGAACACTGATGAGAAAAGTAATTTGCAGATATACCAGGGAAACCCGGCAGAGCCCAGCTTCACTGCTGCAGGACCTGCACGGTGCTAGGCAGAGCCTGGGGGAGCCTGCCATTTACCGAGTTTTCCACTACAACGATGCCTGTCTAGCTGTGGTGCCTAACTAGGAGAAGACCAGATGACTGAGAAGAATTGCTCTGTGTTAATCAGCCCAGCTGATTAAAACTGATGATATGGTCCTCACCCAAGAACTGTTTTGCATCCACCTGATTCTGCATTGCATTGACAAATGCTGGTGACTAGCAACCTAGATAGCAGATTCAATTTGATCATGGAAGGTAAATAAGCAGACGGCCGTTTGGACTCATAGAAAATAACAATTTTTATTTTATCTTAAAGAATAAACCAGTTTGGTTTAGCCTCAGAGATTTTAGTATGCATTTTCTAATGGCTCAATGAACTCAATAAATTATGGGGTTAAGGCTGAGAGCATGGTCTACACGTGCTGGAGATGGGGACTTTGCAATGTAAAGCCCTCTCATGAGCCTGCCACATACCAGCCTCTGGCTCCCAAGCTCTCCCCACTCGCAAAGGAGCAGAAATGCCTCAGCGATGGATGTGCAAAGGATTCGACGAGTTGGCCGAGCACCAGTCAGCAGCCCATCGCCAGCTGCAGCAAAAACCTCTGACAGTTCACAAACTGGCTACTGGTGATGGAAACCAGCTCTCCTGTCTGCAGGGACCTGCCACCCCTGCCCTAAATCTGCACCAGTAACTGCTGCTGTCAGCCTCTGAAAGGAAGAGTCAGTTAGCAAGAGAAAAACAGCGTTTGGTTATTTTGTCTTAGGCTGGAAGGAAGCCATGGATCACAGCTCAGAGAGCAGGCGGCGATCAGCTGAGAGAAATACAGCTCCCTAGTGACAGCCGAGCTGTGAAATAGAGCTTCGTTTCGCTGCTTGGCAGCGCCTGTGAGGTCGTATCAGTTACACGAATATGATGCCAGGCTGATGTGCTGTAGGGAATGGTTTATGACCTTCATCCGATGAAAAAGAGAGCAGGCAGGTGTTGAGAGAAGGTGAGTGAACACATTCGTGTAAATAGTCATACTCAGTCATATTTTAGGGAACGCAAGACTCCAGCCTGCTGCTGGCGGACCTGTGCTGCCTCTGCCTCGGGGTTTGGTGTGGGCCTACAAACACGTGAGAACTGGGTGCTTTCCCCCAAACAGAGGGAAAAAGAAAGCTTTTCTCCCTGTGTGAGAGCCTCCCTGCTCCCGGCAGCCCTCCGCAGCCAGCCAGCCCTGAGCCCTCCTCTGTTACCAGCTTTCCAACATCCTGTTTTCACTGGGGTTATTTTAATCTCCCTGTTTCCCATCATATTTTTCCTCCTGCCCATGCCAACGCAGACTGTAATTCCTGGCAGGCAGGGTGGAAATCTCCTCCCTGGGCTGTGCCAGCATTTTGGAGGATGAGCTGGACTCTCCCCTGGTCGTACCTGGCTCCTCTCTGCTGTCGGCACTGGTACCTGCTGCTGGTTCCAAACCCCCACCATGGCCAACTGGCCGCTTCACACCAACTCAGTTTGAGTTCACTCAGCCACTAAATCACTTAGGCAACTCTGTGCTTCCATATTTTGGTCCATGATGGCTGAAGAACCAAAAAACCTGCTTCACCGCTGACGTAATTATGCTTGTATCAGGACAAGAGAAATGATGCAAGATACTGATTAACTATCCAAGAGCAATACAGGTATGGACAGCCAGACTTTTCCATGTTCTTCCTAGCTAGTGGTGAATTTTCAGCAGCTGCAAACTGCGAGCCGCTCGACGGCTGCTCAGCTTGCCACGGGTCCACTTGGGCTTTCAGGGTTTGCTTTACTCTTGGATTTCCTCTGTCCTGGATGATAAATCTCCTCGCTCTGTGCAGGTCCCTAAGCTAGTCACAGTGAGATTTTGTATCTTGTCTCGCTGGAAATTGATGCTGTATTCTAGGTGATGCAGTTAGCAAGGTCAATAGAAATACGGATCTAAGTGCCAGCAATACCCAAAGGACGTTCCCATCTGCTCTGCACTCCAATAGCTGTATAGACTGGCACCTTGCTGCTTCACAGCGCTAGGTGTGATGTAAAATTGAGTGACTCAAACAGTTAAGGGTCTCTCTGCATAAAGCAAGTAAAAAGAAAATAAAGAATCATGGAAAAATCAGTGAAATATCATGTGTGAGGGTCTGAAAGATAATTTAGTATGTAGAAGTAACTTAATCTTTCAGCATGTGTCAACATCAAATTTGCTAAGAGACTCTGTAGCATTAGCAGAAAAAAATAAAACTGAGGCAGACATAACACAAAACAAAACCCAAACCCATCTGCTTTCTTAATCATAGGCTTTAAAAATGTCTCTGCTAGTTATCCATCTATTTCAAGATCTGTACTGTTTAAATCTACATCCAAACAAACACAGAAGTCACAATAAATCTGTCCTTCAGTTATTCAGGTCTACGGCTTTAAATGATTAAAAATCATAAAATTCAAGAAAGACATTAAATGGAAATGTTGTTTCTCTACAGCCTCTGGCACTGAAGATTTAAGCTTTAATCCAGCTCTGAATGGCATCCCCAAGAACGAGAATGAGAAAATGTCCTTTTATTGCCAGAGTCTGGGTTTGGAGCATCTACAGCTGAAGCCTGAGCTGCAAACTAAAAGCGTGTCTAAGGATCAACCATCTTGTAAAGCAGAAACTCTATCCCGGCTACATTTGTGGTGTGGAAACACCTTTTTGGGAAGATGCTGTGGAGGTGGAGAAAAATGACTAGGGTTATACTTACCTTGCACCGGCCATGGTGGGATTAGCATGGCAAAGAAGCTTCCACATGGCACAGTACCAGAGCCTTGGGGTATGGCTTGAGGAACAGGGCATAATTCAGATATAAAGGAAAGCCTGTATTTTATACTTATATTTTTATCTATTCTGAGAGTGGCCAGCAATCTTGAACCAAGCAGGCAAGAGAGCACTCATGTGCCTTGGACTGTACTCAGCCCTGAATGATTACTAGAAGAATACAGTAAGCCTAAACCAGAAGTTACAAGAAATTTGGAAAAATCAAAAGTGTAAGCAAAGACACAAGTAATGTGGAAGTATACCAAATTAGGACAAAATACATCAGCCTTCTACTAATTAGGAAGCAAAGATTAAAACTGAAAAAACCCAACAAACTATCAGCCACCAATTTAGTAATGACTACCTCCCCTAGAAACACCGATGGAGCGTTATTATCAGTAAGGGCAGATGATCCCAAGTCCCCCACTAACACAGAAGTTGTCCTTCCCCATATCCCTTGACGTACAGCCGTGCTCTTACTCAGCGGCCCTCCATCCCAGGGGACAGCAAGGGACCCCTGCCCCGTGGCAGCGCAGGATGCAGCAGCCCGAGCAGGAGCCCTGCCACACCACCTGCAGTCCTGCAGGTAGTCACAGCCCAGCACCTTTCCTTTATCAACAAGGCAACCAAAGCCAGGGAGGGTGAGCGGGCTGTGAAAGGCAATGGTATTGCTGGCGCCAAAGCTTCGCAAGTCCTAAGTTCCCTGTCCCAGACCCAACTGCAAAAAGCACACTTTCATATTTCATACCACACATAACATCCAGGCTGGGTGACATAAAGGTTGAAAGTAATTTTGGCTGCAGTAGACCAGCACATAGATTACAAGAGGAATTTTATTATCAGAGTTCACTATAGAAGGGCTGCTTTGCAGTCAGGATGCAATAGACAGACTCCAGAGGAAAGCCAGTGATATTATGGGACTGCTGTCAGCTACTGAATGCAGCCATATCCGGCTATCGCCACGTCCACATGGGCTACCAGGGCAGAGCTCCCCCTGCACATGGCCTGGTGCATGCAAATCACCTTATCAGCGATGCTAATTCTCAGTTGAAAGAAGTCATTGAACTTTTCAACAGTCAATATTTTAAGGAGTTCTCAAATAGCATTCAGAGTAAGCAGATAACCATTTTAAATATAGAGACACTGGAATGGAGGCCCAAGAGTGCTGGGTGCCAGTGGTGATCTGGATTATTTGCTTGTTACTAAATACCCCACAGCATGACTTACCAGGTTGTTCAGCTCCAGTCTGACGCAAACAGTGGTAGAACAACAAACAAGAATTTGCAAGCACTGAAATAATTCAAGGAATAAGGAACAAACCGGTTTAGGGCTGCTGTTGCTCAGGATTGCATTTTCAGAAGAAGGAGGACAGTTTACTGTTTAATTACCTGTAAAACCTAACTGAAGACTTGACAAGCGCTTCCAAACCTCAGCAACAGAAAAGCAACATGAGTATAAAGAAAGGAAAGAAGACTTGTGAGAGCAGATTTAGTTCAAGGATGCTTTTCCCCTCTATCAATACCCAGAAATAATCTGCACCACGGCGTGTCACTGCATTCCTCAGGGCCCCAATGTTTTGTAGTATACATGCCTGTAGAGTAAGGAATGAAAATCCACACGTGGAAAAACTTGCTACCTCTGACTATTGCAGCGTTTAGAAGGGGACAGAAAAAACGTAGCAAAAATAGCTCCAGAGCAACATTAGTTCCATATGGAAGAAAAACTCCGCACAAGGAAGCCTCCCCCCCTGTAAAAAAGGCATTAAAAATCTATTTGTAAATGAACGCCTCCAGGCAATAAGCCAGACCAAAGTGAGAACTTAGCAAAGCTTTAAATCTATGTACCAGGCACATTTTTAAGAACTTCCACAGTGCAGGAAAAGCAATAGCAAGGTGACAGGAAAACCATGTAAAGCAAGGGACACAAACTCAGCTGTAGGCAGCAGACTCATTGCTGCAGAGAGAGGCTGTCCCGCTGCCCAGGGGCAGAGAAGGTGCAGCAGCAGGGACTGCCCTGCTGCCCCAGCTCCCAGCTGGTTTGCAGAACCCCATGTCCAGCCCAAAGCCCCAGCAGACCAGCTCTGCTCAATGCAAAGACTAGCTAAGACACACTACTCGTGCTGTAACCATACCACTAACAGCGGCGTGGGCAGAGTCTTCTATAAATAGCTGAGATTATATATAGCAACTCTTATTTAATTAAAATTAAATACAATTGTGAGAAAGTTAACTGACCATGACCGAGAACTCCTGATCAGAACAAACTGTTCAGCATTGTGCTAGTTTGCAATTATTAGATCTCATGTGATGACAGTACATGTAAAATGCCCTGTCCTGGTCTGTTCAGTAAGGGTAAACATCACCTCTTCTAGCTGGTTAGATATACTTTAAAACACTGCCTTTTAACCAAAGACCACCTAGAGAAAAGGTATTTTAAAAAGATTGTTAGAATCCTCATTTCTTAATTGCTTTCTTGTTAAATGAGGGTGTTCCATTTTACTTGGCAAGCGCCTTGGCATGAAACAGTGGTCGCTTTATCTGGTTTATAATTTAAGCCTCTTCCATAATTTGTTTTTAGACAATTCAGTTGCTAGGTCACATGTAACTGTCTTATTTTTGTCTTGTGGGGATGGGCATGGCTGATGAGTGTGGGACAGAAACAATCTTCCACCCGCTGGGAACACTCCGTGAAACCCCCTGCTTTCCGCGGACTGCTCTCCCAACACAGGACTCCCCCAGTTTGCCAAGAGAGAACGCAACACCACACTCAGAGTGTATCTTCACTTTCTAGCAGGAGATTTCACATTGCACGGTCCTTACAAAGCACTTTTACGTTCTTTAATCATCTCCACATAGGGAATTACTTCTACTTAATAAGCTAGATTGCCTAGCCGTACCCTCCAATGATCTGTGCATGGAGCCTGTTACGAGAGCAGGGTTTTCACCAAAGCAGCCAGCAGTCCCTGTACAGTGTTGCTCACCCAGGACAACTAGGAGTCAGAGGCAGTGAAGCACTGTGCTGGATTTAGGCTCAACACTTGACTCTACTCTTCCTTTTTAAGTGTAAAATGTTCCCTTTCTACCATTACAGGCTTCTTAAGTACTGTTCAGTTTTATTTGTGTTCTTAAAAAAAAAAGCCAAACAAAAAACCTCACACAATACTTCATTTGCACAAGACGTGTTTTTAAGCTGAATTTTGTTTCCAGTTTCTAAGCGCTTCCCGCCCACTGCTTTCATCCAATCTCAAAAAACCCCCTACCACACCACTTCAAAACAGTCCCTTGCCTAGAAGAGAAGGCAAATAGCCATTTCCTCCTCCCTGCAGCCCCATACATACAAACTGATGTGGCTACGTGAACAGTCCCATGCCATACTCAAGCACATACACCATGTCCCATCTCCCTAAGTGAACACGTTCTGCCATGTTGAAGGGGCAGCTCCTTGTTCTAGGCAAGTTGCAGCTGTGTTACCTGTCATAGGAGCAGGGGAGGAGGGATGAAAAAATTTGGAGGAACTAAGACACTGCCACGGAAAAAGTTGTAGGAGTTTGCCAAAAGATGTCACTTTCCTGTACAGCTAATTAGCTCCCACAGGAATGGTTCTGACAGGAGGAACTGGAAGTACATACAGTTCTAAGGGCTTGCTGCAAGAGACCTGATCTGCACGTTTTGAAACATCCCATAGGAGTTACTGGTCCTGCTCCTGAACTCTCCTTGTCAAAGTGCTCCAGACAGGCTCTTGGCTGAGGGACCTGCATGATTACCTTCACTCCAGGTTGCCAGCGATATGAAGGTGCACACACACACTGGCAGCAGGTTTTCCACTTTAGTTGATAAAACACTAATGCTTACTTATACTCCGGAAGTCAACCATATTTTCAACAAAAAAGGTTACTGACACCACCATACACTTACGTGTTCGTAGCCATACCATTACACAGGGTTTTCTTCAATACAGGTCGTAGGCACTGGGACAGAGGTATACTTCTGGAGTCTCCTTCCAGGGTGCTGCATCCCCAGGAGCGGCACTTCTAGAGTAGACTGCAAGACAATTTCTCATGCTTCCTTGAGCACCCTGTCTTAGCGAGTGCAGGCAAACATGGCCTGCCTTCACAATACAGCCAGCTGCATTACAGTAGCAGCTCTTTATCTTTCACTGTACAGAGAATCAAAAACCAACAGTCATTTTTGCTGGCCATGTTTTTATTTGTTTTTCGTTTTAAACAGGGGAGCCAATGATACATCCAGTATTTCAAAAAATCAGAAGGTAAAACAAATTTTCAGAAGACCGAGATGCTACATGCTATATTTAACCTAATTTTATTCATGCTTGCTTTTGGGGGGGGTTAGGAGTGGGACAGGAATCATTCAGTAAAAACATACAGTAAAAACAAAATGTCTCACCATATAGAACTTTAACCTACAGTAATGTTGTACCTTAATTATTTCCATGCACACAACTAACATTACAAAATTTTTTAAAAATGAACACAATTAAGACTTCTAGGAGCATTTGATAATAAAGCAATTCCTAATTTCTTTTGTAGAGATCAAGCACCTCCAATTACAAATTCCTATACACAGTGAGTGCTTTACTTGAAATGAAAACTAAAAAATAAAAAAAATGTATTTGATAGCCTCAGAACAAGCCGATGTTAATATATATCCAGCTATGTAGGCAATAAAACCATAGTGCTAAACAAAAACTTTTATCTGAAAAGTAACTCAAAAATTAAGTTGACTTTCTATAATTACAGAAATATACTTATTTGCTAAAATAAATAAAAGTGCTGCATATTAACACTTCACTATAAAGAATGCATACCAGAACATTTATAAATATTGAATGATTTTCAATAAGAATAGCTACTACAATAATGCTGGCTAAATAGAAGTGCATAATGAGAAGCACTATGGGTGGTTAATGTTTTGCCACATACTGCTGTTACCTTGAGGTAGATAACACATGCGTACCAAATTCTGCATTCATTTCAGTTGCTGCTGGTATCATGTGTCTAAGAAATGTGTACAGTATGAAAAACTAAAATATGCATGAATCAAAAAATGTTTTGGGAAAAATAGATATTTTCATGCAATTATGTACAGTCTCACTGTGTAAATTTCAAGGCAAGGTTCTTTTTCTGCAAAACATGGACACTATTTTACTGAGAGAATGTTTTTTACTTGGTTTAGTGCATTTTTTGTTACCTTCTGCATTTTGCATTATTTTGCTCTATTCTTTAATTTTGTGTGCAAATGACATGCCAGTTTAAAAACAAAACTAACTCATGTATAGAAAGTAATTCTGGATTGTAAAAACAATGGTAAACAGAAAACTAATGAAATCCATACCAAAATTACACTGTCTGATTCAAGTAAAAAAATTACTTACACTAGTAATAAAAAAAGACAAAACACATCCCATGAATATAAAAGAAATGTCTGCTGAGTGTTTTAATTTAGATGTTTCAGAATGCTGCTGTACGTTTTGTGGGGAATTTGGGGAGATGATTTCATAGCAGAAGGCGTTAACGTGGCCTGTATTGATTTCAGTGGCGAACCAACAGGGCTGTGAAACTGAGGAATACCTATAGCCTCAAGCTGCTTGTTGAAGAGGAGTTCACCACTGTTACTGAGAAAGCTCTCTTCTCTTTCCTTCTCCCCAAGCTTCCCCTCTTCTACTGGCTCAGGTTCTAGCATTTCAGCATCTTCTTTTTTACTAAAAAATTTGTCCAAATAACTGGTGTAAGTATTTTCTTTTTCAGCTTGTTCATCTTTCCTTACTTCGCAACAAAACTGGTCTATGAGGAAGCACTCCTCCCCACTACTTACAAACTGACTGTCCCAAGAAGTTTGGTACAGAGCTTCTAACTGTGCCAAATTAGCCATTCCTTTCTCCTGCTTCTCTCTGCTTACTGACTTTGATATTAATCCTTTCAACTCTATTTGAGACACTGAGCTATTCAAGTCATTTAATTTATCAACATCAGTAGACTCGTGTTGTAAACTAAGCTGAATCGTTTCTGCTATAAATGAATCAAAGTCAAATCCTTGATTCTTCTCCCTTTCTTTTTCAACAAGTTGCTGTGATGCTTCCTCAAGCGCTATCTGAGCTTTCACCAACCCATTCTTTTCACATTTAGACTTGCCTTTCTTATCTGACTTTTCTTTGCTCTGTTCCTTCCAGTTTGAAAGATCTATAATAAGCTTGGGCTCATAGTAATGGTTAACTTCGCTGTCTCGCCAAACTAAATTATCTAGGTATGAAGATGACCTCATTTTGTAATTACAAGTGTGACTACATTCCAGATCACAGTACTTGTTTTCATGGTGATCTGAATACTGCCAGCAAGGCTCAGTAGAGAAGTGGGTGTCAAAGGCAGGATCCTCCAGATACTTTTCACGATCTCCATCCAAATATTTGCGAGGATCTACTTGCACTTCTTCCTCATCAGTAACATCAGAAAGAGCCCTTGGATCACGCTGAACTTCATCAGCTTCATAGTTATTATGAATAGGCCAGTCATGGTCTGAAAACTGACTTTCATGGTATCTGTAAAACAATTTCCTAAGTGTTAGCAGCTAAAAAACAGTCTACTAGCTCCCAAGACAGAGACAGTTAAGTTTAGAAATTCCCTTACAGAATAATGACAATTCAACACAGATAAAGTTTTTCCTCAATCCAATTGGGTACCTCTTCCAGGTTTTTAATTTGATCTGACATAAAGCAATCCTCATATGCACACCTGAAAGATTTAAGTCCAGAATTACATACAATAGCTCACTCCATTTACAGAACTCTTCCTTAAAGTGTGTTTAATTGCTTTTAAATGACTACTGTAAATCTCTACTCTTATGTGTGCTAAGCATTGGTCAAGACAATCATACTTAAAACTCTCTGCATTGCAAGTTCATTTTAGAGAAATATTTTTTAGGGGAAAAAAAAAAGTAATGGGGAGATTAACTTTAGATTCTAGAGTCCTGAGTACATCTCAGGAATGCATCAGCATATCTAAGTCAGTCTAATGAATTATCAACCCAATGACAATGCACTGCCTATAAGGGAAAAGTTTATTCTTGGGTCAACTTAAGAAAAAGAAACAAACAGAAAAGGAAACGGTGCCCATGAAGCAATATTACTTCAACCACACAACCATTCAGCTATGTTATATGCCACAGTAAGTGATAAATTTACCTTTCCCAATTATAAATATGGCTGTGACTTTCATCCATCAGCAGAATATCATCAACCTCATCTTCAATGTGAAAAGGATGACTTGAAATAGGCTCATCCGTTGGAAAAGAATAAATGCTCATATAAGGATGGGACAAAGCTTCTTCTGCTGTCAATCGATCCATGGGACTAAATGTCAAAATTTGCTCCAGAAAGTCCAGTGCTGCAGAGAAAAAGTTATCATTAAATAGGAGAAAAACGACATTTCAGACACCTAGAATCTAAGATTAAGGTGCAGTGCTTTGCTCTACAGGTATGCATTTGCTTAGAAGTAGGCATGTGTGAAGTATCAGTTACTGAGAGCATACTGCCTAATATGCATTCTGTAGCCATAGGAAAGCTAGAAGAGCAGAGGTCACATCTAAGATCAACAATAACTTAACTTAAAGCAGGAAAAATTACTAAGACACAGAATGCTTCAAGCTGAATTAGTATCCACCAACAGCTCTCAGGAAACATTGCTGTCAGTTTGGTTGGGGGACTCTTTTAAAAAGATTTGAAAGATAGTTGTTTCATACTGCCTCCATTCCAATGTTCCCTTACATTTAGAAGGCCAGTGTCTTGAAATAGAGCAATTCCAGTGCAAACAGGTCCAGTAGAGATGCACAATTCTACTCCAAAGATGACCAAGTATCTATCATGTAAGCAAAATTTTGCTTATTACAGCAGAAGACAAGCCTTCTTCAGAGAACGCACAGATTCTTCTAACTGAAACTTGCTTTTAACAATCACACACAGGCACTGTAAAGTTGTTCACTGTTTTATGATTTTGAAATACAGGAAGTATTTTTTCTGAATTACTTACCTTCAGGACTGATGCCTGGAAGCAACTGAGTTAAAGGTTTGTGTGGCTCAGTCATATCGTTTCTAATGTAAACTGGAATTACATTGAGAAGCTCCTGACGGTCCTCCTCATGTACAACAGGAATTGATTCTAGAATCAACTGCATCTGTTCAAGTTCATGCGCACCTAAGCACCAAGAGAAAATACAAGCTGCCATTTCACCTTCAAACACTTCTGACCCCTGTATATGAAAGGCATGTCAAAATTTTGTGCTCTGAGCAGCTATTTTCAGTAGAATACTATTACCTCCTACAACACAGGAAAGGCTGAAGTTCTACATTTGAATGACAATCTGAAGAGCTCTCAAAAAATGCCGTAGCATATGAAGAATTACAGAGCTGCGACACACAGATAAAGTGATCTAACCTTAAGCTTTTGTAAGGATGTTTTTGCCATGGATGAGGTACTCTACAGCAACACCATATCTTTTCATTATGTACTATATACTGCAATCCTGCCCTTTCAACTGATCTGTCCGATTAATTCAATATTTGACCTCACTTTGAATTATATGTTCCTTAATAAGAACAGTAGTGGTTTAGCTCAGCAATAGATCTTACAGGCCACAACCATCTGTATTAATATTCTACTCTGAAATCCTGTATTACTGTCAGGTGCAAGACAAAAATCACTTGCCAGTTAAACAGTGTAATCTTGGGGGTTTTTTTTTAAAAAAAAAAAGTACTGTATCATGATTAAAATTATAGTACACTTCTAGCACTATCTGAAGTTTCCCTGGGTAAGAACTATAAAGACCTACACAGCAGGTCAATTTTGACTAATGAACAGCATCTATATTCAGTATCAGTGTAGCTGGAGTACCCAGAAATACAGCTTGTCTACCTCAATTTATTGTTCAGCTCCAAGAAGCATGTAGCACCCTAGAGATTCAACTAGGAGATGAAAATATATAGGATTATTTGCATGCCAGTGTTTGCCTTCTTTACCAAGCAGCTCTGGGCAATCATCAGCGATACTGATGCAAGTGACATTAAATACAAAAACAAACGGGGCCAGAAAGAGATTGTATCATCTCAAAATCTCTGCACTATCAGTTCACTTCAGCAGCTTGCACGGCAGTCTGAACTGGACATCCTACCACGCATCTGCCCGATGACTTGAAGAACAGCTGAGGCAAAGTCACTACAGAAAAAATTTGTTTGAGAACCTATGTTCCCCAAATGAATGGGCACTGCCTCACGTTAACTTGTTTGCTGGACTAAAAAAGTTGTTTTGTCCTCCTACTTCAGACTACTATGAATTACTTAATGTAACCTATCAGACGTTATACTGTCTGTAATTTGCTGGAAAACAGATTCTACTGTATCATTATTTCCATCCTAAAAATTAATCAGCTTTCTTTCCACTATAAGTGAAATAAATTCAAAATACTAATTTAGAAGAAATAATTAGAAGTTGTTTGGAACAGCTATTGACTTCCTCTGCCTCAGCTTCCCTTCCCTCCCTCGTCCCAGGTATTCTACAATTTTAATCTGCATTCTTTCTTTCCATTCCCATCAGCTTTCCAGACTGCAGAATTCCTAAGGGATGGTTCTGAAGCAGACAGGAAGTTGCAAATGAACCAAATCAAGCCCTCCAAATGACTTTGCAAAAGAACTTTATTCAGAGTCTCAGGAAAGGCTAACTGCCATATCTCCAGCCATCTTCCCTTTCCAAATGCACGATGTTAAGAAGTCCACTCTTCTTTAGATCAGAAAACTATGGCAGTGCTAAATTTTCAGAGGGACACATCCACATCTAAAAATGTTTTTCTATGGATCTACACAATGCAATCAGGGCACATAAACATGCCTACAAACTTAGGATTTTGGTTACTAAGACTGAGTTTAAAAAACAAAATTCTAACTCACTGCACAGCTTTTAGACCAAGAAAAACTTTTGGCAAATGCCAATGCTACTCAAAAAAAAAGCCAAAATGCTAGCAGTTGAAATCAATCTATGCTGAATGCTGAAGTCTGCAGACTTTCTTCCACTATTTCACTGTTTTCCAGTAGAAGAGCTTGATGCAATGGAAACCTAATAAATCTCTCACCAGCTGAGCATTCCATACACTGGGGACATTACTCCAATAGTTACTAACTCAGAGAGTTAGTAACTTGCTGCAAGTTAGGAAAAGCCTCTTTGCATATTAATCGCTGATTTCTAGAAGATAATGATTTCAAGGTGACAGTACTCCATTAATAGTACTTAATGGGAAAAAGCTCTCCATTTCATTACCTTGACATACAAAGCTAAGAATTACTGCAGAGGTGTGCTTTTAGTCCACATGTATCTAAAGGAATGTGAACTTTGAAATGCAAGCTCAGTTCTTAGAGGTTTTATCTGTGTTATTCCAGTAATTTAGACCAACAGGAACAAATCCAGGAGTGAGCTTGAATGAGACAGCTGCTGCTGGCACCCCAGGGTGCACACAAACTAAGCATTTCTGGGGTTTACTCTGGACTAGCTCATCTGCTCCCATGGACTGAATGCCTATCAGCAGGTGGAGCACACTTGGTGATCTCCTATAGTACAA
>NW_009620739.1:0-8017 GCF_000690535.1 Cariama cristata | reverse complement strand
AAAAAAAAAAAAAAAAAAAAGACTAGTTTGTGAACTGAGCTAGATCAACAATGTGGTACAGGATGGCCATCAAGAGATTTGCTGCAAACTTTGCTCCTGATCCTAACCAAGGCACTAACGTAGATGCACCCAGTTAGACCAGAGCACTGCTTCCTATCTTACTAGAAACGTTTAGAGGCTATGCATTTCCTTCATATGCCACACTAAATTCTAAACCTTAAGAGTCCTCCCTATACCACCGAAACAAAGGTCAGGTCAAAACAGCCCATAAATGACAAAAAAATTGGGAGACGGGGCAAAAAGGGCTACTCTTTCATAATTTACAATATAAAGAAGTGAAATGTGATTAGGTTGACTACGTTAAAAAAAATCTTTATGATAATGATACTCAGGGCATTCATAATCCTCAAATACTCCCTGGACACACCAATTCACTAAAATACATGTATTTAGAACACTTCTTAGGCATCCAATAAATTTAGCTTAACCTAATTACAGACAGATTTACCATTTATGAGTAGTAAATTAAATTGTGATATTTACCTAAATATGAGTATGAGCAGCAAAAATTGAAATGTCTTCTGCTTTACATCAATTTATAGTTTGCTTATATAGTTGCACACTAATACAGCATACTCTGATAGTCAATGATTATTGATATCAGCCATGAGAATCAGCCTTTGAGGAAGATGAATAAGCAGCACCACTCCTTTTAGGAATATATGCACACATTTTTATTCTACTCACCTGCAAAGAGGGTTTTCCCAGTCAGCATTTCAGCAAAGATGCAACCTGCAGCCCACATGTCAATGGCTTTAGTGTAGTTATTAGGAGAAAGCAAAAGACGGGGCGATCTGTACCATTTAGTAACCAATCCTTCAGAAAGATGGCCCTAATGAAATTAATTTAAAAAAAAAAAAACAGTTTATTTAGATTTAAGTGATACATTTTTTAAGATTACTTCTTTCTTTTTTAATGCACTACTACAAGATTTTGTGGTCTCAAGGTCCTAGGGGTAGTACCACGTGCCCCCTACTACGCCTTTCTACCTTTTAAAATGGAACAGCAGTATCTTTATGAGTGAACAGCAACAATACAGAAGTATGACACTATTTATTAGTCAGATGAGGTACTACAGCAAAACTTTCTTATTCTCAGATGCCAAATAAATGCAGACATGATAATGAGCTCTCCTGTGAAACATCTAAACCAGGAAGACAGTATCTCTAAATCAATCCCAAGAAGTAGCCACACTTGCACACTATGAATGCACCACTTACAGACTTAGATAAGGCTTCTATAGTTATGCCTCTAAATGTTGCTCAATCTCAGATTCTGTATTCAGAGTTAAAAATCTGCTTTTCTGAACACATCTAGTAAAAAAAAGTTTTATGTCATGCTTGCAGTAGTCCTATCTGAGACAAAACATGTCATCTAGAGATCTGTTTTACTCTATTTGCAAGCATTCCAATTCTGTTGTATGATCCCACATATTATCCCACCAGCTAACAAGGCCTTCCACAGACTATCCATCTCTGCGAATGGGAGAAAGGTGCTATTTTAAAGAAGGCATGGTTGTCAGCATATCACTTAAATATTCCCACTCTTCACATACCTTGTGGGAATAATGAGGATCCATGATTCGTGCAAGACCAAAGTCACCAATCTTCAGCACCAAGTCTTCAGTATTAATGAAAAGATTAGCTGGTTTGAGATCTCTATGCAGAACATTTGCAGAGTGAATATACTTAAGCCCACGTAGCAGCTGGTACATGAAAAGTCTGGCATGATCTTCCAGTAAAGGGCCTTGCTCTAGCAGATTAGCCAGGTCTGTCTCCATGTATTCCTGGACAATGTAAACACAGTTCAATTCTGTAAGGGAGCCCACGTCATCTGTTAACCGGCTTCCACTAGGACCAAGAATTTCAAATACTTTGACAATGTTATCGTGGTCAAGTCTTCTAATAATTTTGATCTCACGTAGAGCATGTTTAACACTCTGGGGATCTGTAAGGACAATTTTCTTGACAGCCACTCTTTTGTCACAGTCATTATCGACAGCAGAAAAAACTAAGCCATTTCCACCACAGCCCAGTGGTTTTAAGTCCATATACCGAGAGCCCAGATCAAAACCATGAATGTTCATGAGACTTTCAAATTTTTCTGCCATTTTTAAATTCTTTACGTTTCTTTTTCCTCAAACTACTAAGCTTCTGTAAACACGCGGAGACACTTCCACTGGTATCTGAAGGAAAGGTCTTACAGAAAGGGAGAAGAAACACTTGGCTTTGACTGCAAGATGGTTTCTTGACACTCTCATTTCATTATGAGCCAGCCAGGCCTGTTGTGTCCCCTTGAATTTAGAGACCGTAAGCTCTAGAACTCAAACCGAGCATAAGATAGAAAGATTGCAGCATTCATAGTTCAAGAAAGGTGCAGCATTTCTGCAGACATTAAAGAAAATACTCACAAGAAACTCAAACGGAATGAAATGACATACTATGCACTCAGCTCTACTGTGCTAAACTGGTTAACATTTAACAAAAATGTGAATAAATATGCACATAATAGGCTTCTATTAACATCCTCCTCCTCACAGTGCAGATACATTCAGTGTTGGACTGGTCCTGAGCAGCGTCATTCTATGGTGCTGGTAAGCACTATATTTTCTTTCCTTCTTCCTCCTTCTTCTCGCCTTTGTTTACAGTCTAGTTAAATGGGAAACTGGCAGCTCTTGATTTACAAAAGATGCCTTCTGTTAATGATCAGGTGGCTCCAGCTCACCACAATCACAATCAAAGCTACCATCCATTTTACTCCGTGACAACCTGAAAAAAGAGAGAAAAATACATCAGCATTCCAGCACATACAGAAGTCTTCCTCTTCCCCCAACTCTTCAAGTTGTCCTAAATATCCAACTTATTTAGTGTCCAGTTACAAAATAAGAAACCACCACAAAAGGTAAACTAATTAGAAATTACATATGCTTTTCATACTTCTGGAGGAAAACTGACAATAATCATTCTAAAACCATTTCTAAACATATATTGTGAAAGTTTTAGCTACAACCTATTGAGAATATAAAGGCACACAATGAAAAATCCTACTGAATCTTAATAAAGAAGGGAATAGCACAGAAGACACCTGTTAAGAAACAAGTCAGTAACAATAACATCCTGCATTCAGTCACTAAATTTTGGAATAATTCTTTCCACTAAGTTTTTACTCATAGACAAAAATCAGGGTTTTAACTATTTCACCATAAGAGATAACTGGCTACATTCACACAAAAAGGGTAAGGTTTGTGCATTCCCAGTATTTATTGACTTTCCAGAATATACAGCACATGTCCAATGACACTTATAAAACTTAAACCCTTGTGATTTTGGATAAAGTTTACTAACATTTCAAATCATAATTTTGCCTCTATGGATTCACTGTTACATGAATCACAGGGGTAATTTCTATATATTAGACAAACATTATTACTTTATCAATTACTTCTACTTACCCAACCAAGATTACAGAGAAAAACTAACAGTGAGTACCTTTTACACAGTAACTGATTATTCTATAACTGTTTCCCCTAACATATAGGTACTTTCAGACATCATTTATTTTTTCATAGTCTAATGAACGTAACTACTGTTTATGAAAACAAAAGTGGTAAGTTTCTCAGTAAGTTTCCCTGTCTGCAGCAGCAGAATGCAGTCATAAAGACCACATGTTGCACTTTTGCACAACATCCTCATTTCTTTTAAAAGCTGAAAGACGCCACAAAGATGCCACAAAGAGCAGAGTCAAAGGTATACCTTACACAGCATAGTAATGGAATTGCCCAAACCTTACAAGTCACTTGCATGTTCTTCCCCAACAACTACAGGTCACATCAAACCACTAAACGTCTTCTACTTGATCTTAGATTAACACATTTCAGCTCGTCACCCAGCTCTCTAAATAAATGTAAAGTTCTCCAAACTATCCCAACACTTTAGAATTAACTGTACAAGTGTTTTCTCTTAAAACTGTGCTGGCACTTCCATGGGACAACTAGGACCAAGCAAAACAAGTCTCTCCACTCCTAACAGGGCAGCAAGAGCAGCTGACAAATTATTATCATATTCTAAATAATGGCCTCAATTCACTAAAGTAATCAGAATTGCACGCAGGAAAAAAATAATAAAGGCACACTGGCAAACAGAAAGAAGACTGTTTCAACACATTTAAATATTACCATTCCTTGGGCTCAAGCCTGACTGCCACCAAGACACAGACCACAGCCCCGATGCCCTGGCTTACTCCCTCCTGCCACACACCACCTGCCTCCAGATATTTGTACAGCCACGTGACAAACACAGGAAAGAAGGAAACACATGCTGTCCTCTGCTGGGTTTTTCTTTCAAAATAAAGATCACCAAATGTAGTACTTCTAAACTGAAAAGTGTTGAGCTGCCTTCCACTGATGTGGTATAGTACCCTGCCAGAAGGGTAGTCTTCAGAGCTTTACTCAGCACACATAACTATTGCCTTGAGATTCCTTTCTTCACATACTGCCAAGAGTCCTAACTCTAGACAGTGTTTTACAAAGGTTATTATAACTTAGTAGAAACATAATTTTGGGAAAAGTACCACTATTACCTCACTATCTTGAATTTACATCAGTATTAAGACATCAGCGTGAGGACCCTTCTTATAATACTCATGAATTTACTTAAAGAACAAATATAAAGTTTACCCTAGAGTTAATGAGGATAGCATCAGTGACTATCCAAGTCTTTGTTCACAACTGTAAAAAACCAGAAGTCTAGCCTCTTGATTTAACTTTTTTTTTTTTAAACCAAAAAATATTTTCTTATTCACAAGCACCAATTTCAGGCTCACTCATTCTGAGCTGCTGCCTGTAAAAAAAGTTTACATCACCCCAGACCATTTTTCTTTAATTCCCCACCCCCCCCCCAATGTTATGGAAATTCATTTTTGTAGCTTATACCAAGACTTTAAATTTCATGTTAACTCAAGGTCCGAGGCCTCTGTTCAAACACCCTTCAATAAGCTGTATTTTATGTCCTTGGGACCATCTAAACCCAGTTCTATTCTTACCCATAATTGGGCTTATTGTTTCACATTGCTGATGTCTTCAATATGCAGCCATACCGAGTCAGTTTGCACTGGCTGGGTGACACATCTGGAACCTCTCTTGTAGCTAATTCCAATAAACAGCACAGGACCAGATTCGAAAAGATGCCCATCAGTAGCAAAGAGTAAGATCTGCTGATCTCTTCACCATAATTCAGATCTTATCCCCTACCACCACGCCTAAATGAAGGCGGCAGCAGAACTACAACACGAAAGCAGTAATAACATTACCACGTCAAGGAGAAAGGCAGTTATGGCCCACTTGCTTACTGAAGTAGGAGTCCTAAATTTTCATTCTGTATCTCTGAAATGATGCATTTTTAATCATCAGCTTATAATATATCCTTCCACTAGGTGACCACTAATTACAATGTTTTCAGAAGATACGTAATGATTTTCAGAATCAGAGTGATTTAGCTAAGAGAACAAATGCTGGCAACACAAGCAACCCATTGCAGCCTTCAATTTGACCTGATCCTGCCACAAACTTCGTCTGTAACAATGAGCAAATGACTTAATCCCAAAGTCACAAAAAGCAGAGTCCAGCTATCATTCACAACAGGATCTAGTCCTAGGAAGCTGACCAGGATGCAGCCTATCTACCAAACAGATACCGCGCCTCACATGAGTATGGTGAGGACAATTAGAGATTGTCCTAGCAAAACTGCCCCACTATTAAAACAAATTAAATTAAGATTCAGTAATTGAGAGTAATCTTTCATTTACTGCCACTGAAAACTCTACTTTGGAAATGTAACAGATGACAATGTTGCAGCAGGTTCATATATCCTTGCCTAAACAAAACAATATGCTTCTAAACTAACCCCATGCGTTAACTACACTTATCTCCTCTTTGACGTTAAAGACGCACTTTAATGTACTCACCTAGCGCAGCCCTTGTCTTACATGCTACAGCCCCTTCGCGGCCATTGCCCGTGAGCTGGCCCCTCTGCCAGGACTGCAGCTCCCAGAGCATCACTTGTGCCAGGGAAGCAGCTGAACTAGTTTCCCCATCCACGAGTTAATAGCAAACAGACATTTAAGACAAATAGTCCTGTGAACCAGAAGCAGATAGGAGGGATGGAAAATAAAAAGTTAACCCCAAACTTTCTTTCATTCTGACTAAGATAAGAAGTACTTAAAGGGTAACCGACTAGAAGAAATCAAGGCTTTTCTCAAGTCAAAAATGAGCTCAAGGTAACAGATTTTCTTCTTCACATTTTATAGTAATTTAACTTGAAAATAATGAGGTAGGTTTTTCAAACCACTAGTACTTACAAAGAGAGTGACACCAACACCCGTTAAGTTTATACATTTTCAGTTTCAATAAAAGTCATAACCATCAATCCAACTGTCTGTCTTGAAAATACACACTAAATAAACACAAATGACAAATTCCTCTTCAGTTGTCTAACATGATCTAACCACCTGAAAACCATGATGGACTACAGTATAAAAAAACGGGTGTTTATCACACCAATTTGTGCCCAACAGGCTATTCACGCAGGCACTGATGTTTTCATTTAGGCTAACTGTCACCTTTCCAAGACCACACCCCCCCCCCCCCCCAAATACTTTGGTTTCCGAATTACAAATTGCATTTTTTTTTTTTTTTTTTTTTAAAAGCAGTACTTTCATTCCTTCCTCCCACAAAGTTTAAACATGGAAACACAAAGATACTAGTTTCTTAAGTGGTTTACAACTAGGCTTTTAAAACAGATCAGTTCTGAAGAGAGGGCAACAGAAATGACCCACAAAAGGGCTGTCGTCTTTGAAATTATTCCTAGTGCTGGCAGACACCATCACACACGACCAGCTTCATGCATTATGCAAGCACCCCCCTTCAATTCGTGCTCAACTTCTGCACGTGGATTTATCGCAGTTTTCAGGAAACAGGATGTACACTGAAACACAGTCAAGTACGAGACATTTACTTCTTCAGAAACACAAATAAGACAGAAAGATACCAGTTAATTTGATTATGCAGACCACAATGATCAAATCATTAGTCACAAGAGAAAGACCAAGAATGACTAATGACATGTTATACAACCTGCTAAGTACTATCCCTTCGACTATAAAAATACGGGGCACAGAAGTATTTTTTTTTTTTAGATCAGCCACGTTGCAGTCAGTAGGCAGAGTGAGTCATCGTCCAACTCATGAAACTGCCGCTTTTCTAAAGCCTCCTACTTGCTCTCCACACTGTTTAGGGAACTCTGTGCTGGCAGTCAGCAAATGTTACTATTAGTTTATAAATCTCCTGAAGGATCTGTACAAGCACACAAAAATCCACTGCATTTTTCTGTGTCACAAATAAAAATGGTTCAGTCCTCCCTTTGGATAAATCAATGAAGACTCACCACTGAAGAAGCCTACCATCAGCTAACCACAGCCTTCTGCACCTTGGCGTATCTGCTACCGCCTGCTGTTCCACTGAACAGTTAACCAGTCAAGAGTGAATTACAGATAATGACCGCACAAGCAAGGACTGAGCCTGAGCAAGAGGTTGAAATGAAAGTTCCCATTTTAGCTTTACAGCACACATCTTCTGAAGCCGATTACAAACTAAAATCTACCTCTATTTTAAGCCACTGCTTTCTGGAATTTGTAACTGGTTTACAAACACATAACGCTGTTGCAATGTTATTTATATATACACACACACACATATATATTATGTATATGTATAAAAAAATCTTGTTGCCAATAGTGCTTTTATCAACATTTGTACCAGCCATATGACAACACGCTAACACCGTTTCTTTTTCCACGACACAATTAACTTAGCCATTGTCAGGCTGATCCAAAATGGCACTGAATTAGCCAGAGAAAGATACTCATCACAGAGAGGCCAAGTGTGTGCACCCTGCCTGCCTAG
>NW_009620738.1:30267-31382 GCF_000690535.1 Cariama cristata | reverse complement strand
GGCCAAAGTTTGTGTCTCTAATTAAACTCTGAAAAAAATAACCTGGGTTTTGTCAGTTCTGGTGCTGCGGGAGGGACGGCGATACGCTCCTCTCCTCGCAGGGCCGGCCACGGAGCGCATCGCTGTGCGGCCGCACGTGGAGCTTCGTGGGTTTTGTAGGCCCAGTTGGACGTGAAGGAGAGAAAATAAAGCCAGGGGCCGGTTGCTCCCTTGTCCCGGGAGAGGGGTGGGGGTGTGTGTGTGTGTGTCCCCTCCCAGTTTGGTGTGGGTTTTTTTTTTTTAATTAATTAAAAAAAAAAGAGGAAAAAGGCCAGGCACTCTGCTTTTACTCAGTTGTGAAAATCTCGCATTCTTGTTGCACGTTTGGAAAAGTAATAGGAGGATTAGAGGCCTCCTGACAAACTCTTCACTCCGAAGGATCAATTAGGTGATTCTGTCGTTTTCTGTACAAAAAAGGGGGTGAGCTCTTAGCAATTGCGAGCAATTCCCTGTTTTTCATTTCAGGAGCCTTTATTGATGCGAGTTTTGGGACGGAGGGGTTTTTTGGGGGGATTGGTTTTTTGGGGTTTTTTTTTTTTTTTTGGTTAAGTTTTGGTTCAGATTTAAAGGGAAGCTTTCGAAAGTGGGTTAGAAAAGGAAAACAAACAGAAATCCTGGTTATGAGCGTTATTTATCCAAGCCCTGGAACTGAAATGGCACGAGCATTTTTTTATCATCTGTCAGGAAAAATCTAAACATCGTTCCATTTACGTATCTGCTGAAGATCTAGGAAATAGTTGGGGGACATACGCACATCTCCTGATAGACTTACAAGCAAATGGATTGTAAAAATATTAACAAGGGTAGCTGTAGCTGGCTTAATTTCAAAAAGATCAGCAGAAATACATTGATTCAAAAGACTCCTTTGCAGTGTTACATTATTGCGGGCGCCTTTGGGCCGGGTTTTGGGGCTCTTTTGTCCTAGTTGTGTTTTTTGGTTGGGTTTTTGTGTGTGTTTTTTTTTTTTTTTATACACCTTTTTGTAGAGCAGGGGAGAGTTTCGGTATAAGCAGTACAGAATTGTGCGGCCCAAATTTTTAGGTGCTGCTTAGAAACAGGCTGGTCTCGGAAGAGAC
>NW_009620738.1:29634-30241 GCF_000690535.1 Cariama cristata | reverse complement strand
CATGAAAAAACAACTTACTTTTTATTCTCGCCTTCCCAGCTTTCTGGTGCCTTTTATTTTTTTAGGTGACCCATCCAACGCCGAGGGGGGGAAAGCGAAGGACTTTATCAAAGACTTTGAAAGTTTCTCTTAAAGCTAACTTGGGGAAAGGCAAAGATCTTCTCCTTTTCCACCAGTTACTCAAAATCTTGATATTTTGCAGCGAGGCTGCAGACAAGTCTCTTAGCACACTTGCATTGACACATTTCCAAAACTTTTTTTTTTGTCTGTGTGGGGGGGTGTCTGTGATAACACTGAAATAAATAATTGTATTGTGCAGAAACTGCTCCCCCCCCCCGTCCCCGCTTCCAGCCCAATTTTGTTTGATCAGTCCTGAGTGCTTTTATTTCCACTTTGACTTTGCTAATACCTCGCCGCCGAGATTGAAGCGGTGCGATTTTACGGAGCGGCGTGTTTACCGAGACAGTTTGAAAGTTGCTCTGTTTATGAGTCATTAACCTTTTCTCCTCGTACACCATTTTGAAAAGACACATCGGAGTCTAATAGGGACGCGCACACCTCGCGCGCCGAGCAGCGGTGCTTTTCATTTACTTCAGCCATGGACCCT
>NW_009620738.1:0-29235 GCF_000690535.1 Cariama cristata | reverse complement strand
CCTTTTTTCCTTGACTCTCCCTGAGTGGGGAAGGGGAAGGACAGGAGGGATCAGAGGAGAGAGGGTTTATTATTTTTAATAGCTTGTAGGGACCTGTAGTTTTTAGATTTTTTTTTTTTTTTTTTTTTTTTTTTTTTCCTCCCCCCCCCCCCCTGCTCCTAGGTATAAAAGGCTGAGAGTCATTCAAACACATGCCAGGAAAATGACTCGTAAGGAAGAAGTGGAAACCTTTCTGGCACCTTTTTTTTTTTTTTTTTTTTTTAACTTTATTGAAATTTGAAACTATGATCTTTTCCAGTGGGGGGGTGTCTGTGTGAGAATATGCCAATCATTAGAATGATTTCTTTACCTGCTTGTATTTTAATAATCATTCATAGTACTTGTGATTACTGCTGCTCTGCTGTGCTATAATGAAATATATTGTGCCGGTTTTGGTAGTTTGTGGCAATCTGTGTTTAAAATAAAAAAATAAATGCTGTGGTGTTACCTATAGATTTAAGTATTTACAATTCAGGGGCCACTCGGAATAAGTGCAATGAAAGCTTTTGGTAAGTCAGCAGAAGGTCGTGAATTACGACAGGGTTTTGCTGATAGAGATTTGTACTATTGATTTCTCAATTTTTCATAATTTTTGAAAAGGAAGTGCAAGTTAAAATAAGGTGTTGAAGCAAGATGTCTGTCTTAATAACAATATTCACACAACCTGAAATGATTTGGGTAGGAAATGTACTCCATGGGATAATTTAAAAAAAAAAAAAAAAAAGTTAGTTAATCTGAAAAATCCCCAATGTTGTCTTGCAAGGGTAGGCAGGGGGTGACTTTCACCACGCTGGGGGAAACGTCGCACAAATTACTTTATCTTTTCCCTCCTGGAGGGCCCAATCCTGAGAAAAGGAGGCACTCGGCCCCTGGAAGCAGGGACGTCCCCAGCACGCGGTGCTGGATCAGGCCCTCCCAGGCTATATACGTTTTCATGTGCAGCCTGGAGTTCGGTCATTCATTTATTCAGAGAAAAACGAGCAGCGGGGCCCCAGTATATTATAATACGTTTTGATCTCTTTGGTTGATCTATGTAGTACTTCTTGAGGATATATGTATTTATTTTTTTTAAAAAAAAATAGAATTGAGGGGTCTTTCTTGCTTTTTTTTTTTTATTATTGTCAGCTTAATTTTAATCGTGGTTATTTTTGTGCCAAGGAAGAGGGGTGATCTTTTAACTCATCGTTACACAAAGCAAGCAGTGCCTCTGGATGGCTAAACTAACTTTCCAAGTAGGGCATTTCTTTTTACATGTATGAAAACATCACACAATGTGTAAAGAAAAAATTAATAATTCTCTGTGTGTTTGCACAAGTCATGCGAAGGTTTTCTGTTACCGCATTTTTCGATTTTTCCTGTTTCTCTTTATTTTATAGAAAGGCTCAGAGCTTGGCTTGTCCTAATATGCCTGAATATCAGATTTTATTTTTTTTTCTTTTTGACCAAATATAAACAAAACTTAAAAAAAGAAAAATTGTGAGACTTGCTTTTTCTAGGATTTTAGTGTTAGTTACTGTTGCGCAAGCGGGATAAATCGGCCGCGTTACTTTCAACTCCCTTCACCGTTTAGGAAACGGAGAGAAAACCACCCTTCATTGTATTTGTATATGCAGCTATATTGGCATTTTACTATACTGCCTGCTGCTATTTCCAAATATATCTTAGGGAAAGTTTTACTATACTTTAGACTTCCCCATACAAACATTGATTGGCATCCAAATGTTTAGGATTTGCCAAATTGGCGGGCATACGTTGGCTACACCGCAAGCAGCGGGGTCAGGGAGAGAGCAAAGGGAGATACGCGCTCCGCAAGTGGACTTGCGGCGGGATTTTTAGCTTTTAACTCATTCTGCCTTCTTTTTATTTTTTTGAAGAGATTTGGGGATTGGGGAAGGGGCCCCAGCTTTGCAGCATCACCGCCTGGGTGCTGGTTTGAAGTTGGACCCCGTGTTTGGGGGGTGAGAGCAGAGGTTTTGGGTCGGTGCGAGGTGAAGCGGGGATGCGACGGTGGCGGGGTCGGGGTCCGTCGGCGAGGGGTCCGAGTCCTGCAGCCCGTAAAAACGTATAAGCACCCTCCTAATCCTCACCGTCCCGACGAGCCTTAGCGCCTCGCGAAAGCCCCGTTTCTGGGAGGCTTTTTGTTGATAATTTCGGTGACATCGACCCTTCTCTGTAACTTTTTCAGGATGAATTTCATCCCTTCATCGAAGCACTTCTGCCTCACGTCCGAGCGTTTGCGTACACGTGGTTCAACCTGCAAGCCCGAAAAAGAAAATACTTCAAAAAACATGAAAAACGCATGTCAAAAGAGGAAGAGAGAGCCGTGAAGGACGAACTGCTAAGTGAAAAACCCGAGGTAAAGCAAAAATGGGCATCCAGACTTCTGGCAAAGCTCCGGAAAGATATCAGGCCTGAATTTCGGGAGGATTTTGTTCTCACAGTCACAGGAAAAAAGCCTCCGTGTTGCGTTCTTTCCAATCCAGACCAGAAGGGCAAGATGAGAAGAATTGACTGCCTTCGCCAGGCAGATAAGGTCTGGAGGTTGGACCTTGTTATGGTGATTTTATTTAAAGGTATTCCGCTCGAAAGTACTGATGGCGAGCGCCTTGTAAAGTCCCCACAGTGCTCTAACCCCGGGCTGTGCGTACAGCCCCACCATATAGGAGTTTCTGTTAAGGAACTCGATTTATATTTGGCATACTTTGTGCACGCAGCAGGTAAGTGCCTTTCTATACCACCTTCTACAACTTTTCGGTTTATCTCCGTGCCGGGTGCCGTGTCCCGGCCGTGGTTGCATGAACTGGGGAGGGAGCAGGGGATGCCGGTTATTGCCCTCCCGGGGCGGCGAGGAGAGTGCCAAAACTTCCCCCCCCTTTTTAAAATTTTTTTTTCAGAGGCTTTTAAGATGCAGCCACGTAAAAGCGGCTCTCGTTTTCCTGGGGTTAACGGTATTTTGGGCATCCTTCACAGGTGTTATATTAAATGTTGTCCTAGGAGGGATCGCAGCCAGACGTGGCTTCCTTTATCCTGCTTTGGGTGGAAAGCAGATAGATTTTAATTAAAAAAAAAAAATAATAAAATAAACCAAAGTTTGTATATGTTATGCACAAAGTAGTCTGAGAGGGCTAGAGGTGCCCGAGGCTTGTGGGTCAGGAGTACCAGGTATCCTCACCCCACAGGGATGGGATGGGGAGTGTAAATCCCGCAGGACTGGGCTCGGAGGGAAAGGAGGAGACGGTCCCTGGATAGCAAACCTCATCATCAGGTCTGAGCGGCCGTGAACCAAACCCCCGGGTAATCCTGTGGGGAAAAGGAGACATTTAAACCCCCCTGAAATATCACAATTTATACACCTAGAAGCTGAGCAGGTCTCGAGACAAATTCCTGGTTTGATAATATTGTGCTTATGGGGGGGGGTGGTGGTGCTGAGGTGTTTTTACGTGCGATGAAAATCTTGGGATCTGTGACTCCAGCGCAAAGTACGCCCTGCCCGCGGAGCGACTCGGTGCGCTCAGAGGATGTGTAGTGTGTTTACTGGATAAAATAATATGCTATTGTAGTTCTCCTGAGTGATCATATTGCAGAAAAATGTGCGCGTGTGAAGTGCTAGGCCCCGGGTTTCCCGTATGGTATGCATAGGTGCCCCTGGCTTTTAGCCTTACTTCCAAGTTGAGGGGCTGGACAGGCTGAAAAAAAAGAGGAGCGGAGGGGAGAGCAGTCGTATTAGTAGGAACCACTTCTGTATGAATATATATCAGTAAGAAAACGGAGCAAATTCCAGCAGTGAGAGCCTGCATTTCCAACGCCAGCTTCTTTCGGAGCGCCTTGCAGAAAGTTTTGGCTACCTCACAGTTTTTCTGCGCTGAGTCCCCGCAGTGGTTGTTGCGATAGGCAGTGTTGCCGCTGTGATTTTTACGGGTATGATCCCTGTTCGGAAATAACTTTCGAGTATCCTCACGGTATTTCCTCCTACAGATAAGCTGCGAAATTTACTTTGCGCTTCGGTGCGATGTGGTGAATCGCATTGCGCGTTTATGGTGAAGGGGAAGTAGGCAAATATTGTGGAAAATTATTTATTTACTCTGCAATTTATTATGGGGCACGGTGAAGGAAGGATTACCAATTAATGGCCAACCGAAGGGAGATTAGGGCTGGGGCGTTACGGGTCCCCTCCCGTTCCATCGCCAGCCCCGAGGAGACCGGGGACTGGCATCCCTTTTGTCTGCCTCAGTTTCCTCCTCCGCATATCGGAGTGGGGTGATGTGCTTAAAATGCTTTGATATCCACGGCTGAAAACTGCTATGGACTGGCATACGGCACGCAGGTTTTTATTATTTAGATTTATATATAGCGTGGTGCCAGTAAATACTGGTCCGTATTGTGTTTCCTAAGTGAAAGGCAGCCTTCTGTGGAGTGCGAAAGTTGTTAATAGAAACCAGCGGTCTTGGTTTAGCCTGCGTGTAGGGTCGCAGAACTATAGGATGGGGAGAAAAGGACCAAACCCGGGGGTGTAAGTACGCCGGGGAACTTGAAGGGATCCTCTCCCTGTTACAACAATCGGGCGATAGATATTATAAAAGTTCAATATTGTGATTAGGGATATACCATCTTATCAGCACGCTGTTGGCAAACAGCAGCCTTGATAGCGAACTCTTATTTATTTCTGCCTTCGTCGTCAACAGGCAGCAATTGCGCTCATTGTTCTTCGGACTAGATGTTTGCCGCAGAAACTTAGCGCGAGGCTTAGGCTCGTTTTTTGGGGGTTAGATCTGCGGTTTTGTGTAAGCAGTAGCGCGCTGGTACAGACCGCACGGCTTCGTGTTTTCGGCCGTTGTTTGCTGATCGCACGCATCGCATTGTGCTCTTAATGCAGTAGCGTGTGCTGGTCTATTCCCTGCTAAACCTCAGCGGGGAGGGGGACAAAATGATTTTTAGGAGGTAGCACGGCGTGGTCGCCGTCCATATCGCTTCACAGAGGTGTGCCGAAAGCCTCGCATATGGGCTACCTTTTTTTTTTTTCCCCTTTTTTTCCCCTTTTTTTCCTCCCCCCTCCGATGTATCCCAGCAGCCTTTGTTACACCTGAACATTGGCCAAGTTGACAGCCATTGGTTCCCGCAGACCCGCAGTAATGGCAGCTTGTGCCGGGTGCGCAACAGGAAAATTACAAAAGAAAAAAAATATTAAGGGTCCTTTGTCTCAAACTCCATCAGACCTCGCTCCCCGAATGTATGGACCGCTTATGTATAAGGAGGAAGACGCCAGCGCAAATGTTAGGTAGGCTGGTCAACTTACGTATAGCGGATTTGACGAGCATCTGCTATAGTACAGAAGATTTGTAAACACTAAACAATGTTTTTACCTCCTTAAAAGTTTTGAGAAGTTGCCAGTATTGGCAGGAGGCACAGACTCCGAAACGTGCTTGAAGATACGTGCCAAAACCATTGTGACCTTTTCACCCATAGTGCTCGCTTCTCTTTTTCCTGGTTTTTTTCTTTTTTCCCCCAGTCTTCGTCTTCTTTCTTCAGGGGGGGAGTATTCTCTTCCACGATGCCCTTATTCAAGATGACTTCGGCAGCGAGATGTCCCTTTCCTTCTAAACATGTACGATAATTACTGCTTTGAATCCGCGCTTTTTCTTCAGTAGGCACTATCATCTGTAAGGGAACACATGTGCGCAGATTTAAATAGTGCTTCTTACAAAGCTACTGAAATCAATTATTCTCTTTAAGAACTGGCTAGAAAGAGAAAACAAAAATATGCAAATAGGCAAGCTACATGTCATTTTAGTTTAAAAAAAAAAAAAAGAAAAAAAAGAAATAAAAAAAGGAAAGGAAGATCGGTGTTTTGTGAATTAGAGGTTGACCAAAAAATGTATTGAAATCTAGAGTATTGCTCTCAGTTTGCAGTTTCTAATCTGCTTAACTAAAAGCAGGCGGCATTTTCATACCCTGAACTTGGGTTCGCTTTTTAGTTTTCACTTATTCTGCGCTTGTATCAAATGACAAGTTGGAAACCATTGTGGCAAACCGTTTTCTTTGTGGGAGTCGAACAGTAAAGCTAATTTATGACCGGTCCTTTACCAGATGATCTGTATCAGAATCTACAATATACTAGGCACGTGGCAAGGTCACAATTTAAGTTGTTAAGGTCACAACCTTAGCCACCAGGCATTTGACCTTTTAGATAAAGTTAACCTTTGTTCATTAGTAGGCACTCAACCGAGAACTTTCTGGAGTTTTTTACTGCTTTGGAGTTCCTTCTGCTAATGTGATCAGATTGGAGAATAGATTCGCAATGGAAGTAGTTAAATTTTGTGAGAGGTCGCAGTTTTTAGAGACTTCTCCAGTGGACGAAGCTGGATGGCAGGCCAGGAGGCGATGCTGCGATGCCCGATGTATTTTTTTGGACGGCCATCGTTACGCGCTTCGGGCGAGAATTAAGCGAGCGAGGTATTTGAGGCAGAGAAAATCTTTTAATCTTTCAGAAGGGCGTTTAAAAATCCCAAATTTAAGAAAAATCTGGGGATAGGGTTTTATTTACGTGAGCTCATTTTTCTGTGCGTGTTTAGAACAGAAGCCGGCGAAGATGCAAGAAGTCAGCCTTATTTCTGCGACTGTGAAAATTTACTTAGCGTCTAAATATGCTCTGTGGCTAATTGCCTGAGCAATGGTATATAGCACATGACCTTGAACTTTAAGCAGACCCATTTTACATTCCCATCGGCGGCTTTAAAATATTTCTACTTGGACCACCTCGAAGAAGCATCGATGGGAATAACTCAAAGATTGGTTTTAATGCAGAAGACGACTGCAGATAGCCAAAATACCCATGGAGGTATCGGGGAGCCGGAAAAGTACATATGGCTTTGCACCGTAATCTTTTAGTACAATTGGTATTGATTGTTGCCGCATTAATCCCGTTAATAGCCGCAGCCGGTTCGGCGTGTTGCAGGGATGTGAGAGGTGTCCTGACAATACTGTACATCACCAAAAGAGCTGTCGCAGCGTCTTGAACTCCTGATAGCTGCTTTGCAAAAGTGGAGCGTTCGACGGTGGAAACTATTGCTGGCTCATATAGAAACACACACCATATTGTTTACTTAATTATGCCGTAGCGAAGGCTCATTTTTAATTATTTAGCTGACTTTCTCGCTTTGCTGTGATACCGCATTTATTATTTAATTTAAAATCAAAAGGGCTGCGCTACTGTTAGTTTTTGATGCATTTTACTTTTGTTTTGGCTACGTTATTGTCATTCCATCGTACAGTAATCCAGATAGCCGTGATATGCAGATTGGCCAGATGGTCATGTTAACAGATTGAGAACCTACTTCCCACTGCTAAAGAGCAGGTGTAAGATCAGTGGGCTTTTTTTTTTTTTTTTTTTTTTTCCTCCCAAGTTTCAACCAAAATGCTCTTTAGACAGCTCATAATGGTAGTTAAAAAGGGGCACATTTCAAATGGTGTTTGTTCTGTGGAGATAATGTGTAATATATATGTCGGTTTTACACGTATCTGAAGACTTTTAAAGCATCCGTGACATTCCCTCCATACACAGGGCTTTTGAAAACCTACTTCCAGCCTGTGGCTGTTCCAGCGTGCATCCAAAACGGTCCTTAAAGTTTTGTTTGCGATGTTAATAGTCCCTGTACATTTCTGCAGACAGATTACATTTACTCTTCCTAAAAAATACACGGCGAGCTTTGGCAGCAGGTACTCCGCACGCTTTCCCTCTACAGGGCTCCCTGCGCACCCCCCGGGGGACCCGAGCAGCTCAGCGTTCAGCTGAGATTTTAGTGTCTGGGGTTTGTTTTCCTCCATTAATTTTTGCCACGGTGTGAAGTTTATAGTTTTGAAGTAAAAAGTGAGACGAAGACATCTCGCGGTATTTCTACCCTCAAGGAATACCAGGAGAAGGCAGATTTTGAATCGCTTTAGCCAAATAAAAGGTGCCCATAAAAAGTCAGCGGGTCTGTGTCTCAGTCTGGAGAGGTGGGGAGATGACAGTTACAGCTCCTCGACACCCCAAATTTCACGCACCTGCCTATCACGGGCGTGCACGAAACGTGGCGATCTACACACCCTGCGTGGCGCAGAAAGATACCTCCATCTATCGATGGTCTCCGCTTCGGGGAGCGGGACCGAGCGCTTTCTGCAGCCGCGAGCAGGGCGGTAGCTGACAGAAGGAGGATTTAGGTGGGACAACTGCTCTCCCCGTGCAGTTGTAACTGAGCCGGTGAGTATCCGTGATAATTCAGATACTAACTGGTGCGGCACTTGGGACGGTCTGCTCTATCATGAACCCTTGGCAGGAGTTCAGTCATGTGGTTTAGCTTTCCCCTTTCTCCAACAACAACAACAGCAACAACAAATAAACACGGGATAAAGACGTATTTCGTATGCCCAGGATGTTTTCCAGGTGATGGGTTTGGCCGCTATAAGGGCGCGTTATTTCCATACCTCCCTGCCCCGTCGGGCTTCGAGGTGCAGAAGCAGGAGAAGCCTTTGAGTGGTAAAAAAGTTGCCCAACACTGCTGGCTTGTCTACAAGCGACTGCACTTTTATATTTCCCTTCTTTTCCACCCAATGATGAATAGCATTAATTTAGATCTATTTAAGGCGAGTGTGGGAGAAACCACAATCTTTGTTGTGGTCACTGCTGTACACAGCGGGGCTGAATGTTTCTCTTGGTTGAGGCCTCAAAGCTGAATCTGGAGAACCCAAAACATCGTGTCAGCTTTTCAAACCCTTCAAAGAGACAGTGGAATCCTAATTGTTCATAAAACCCGCTATTTATTGTTACAGTTATGTATTTTCTCCCCGTTCAGATGTAAAGAAAGGGCATCCCTCGCTTTCCGTGCCTTGAGCTTCTTCGCAGCTCCTCCTCCTCCTCCTCCCCTCAGTGCTTCGGGTTCAGGCACCGGCCGAGGCTTTCGCAACCAGCAAACAAACCCCAGCCCGCTGCTCTGTAAACCCTCAGCCCCTCCCCAAAAGCCTGTGCTTTGCTACGCATATCCCAAAGTCGGACCCTCCGGGCCTTGGGGTCTGTCAGCGGTCGGACAGCGTTTGGGGCATCCTCGTGGGGAGCCGTGGGTCCGGCTCTGCCCCCGCTCCCTTCCATGCAGGCAAGGGCTGGAGCTGCTGATTAAATTACAGGCTGTAAATTCAGAACAAATTATTTTAGCCTCCTAACGGCAGCCGACCCTGAAGGTTTCCTTACGACAGTGAGGGCTCTTGGTAGATAAGAGTTGTCAGTGGACTAAAATTCATTTTAATCGCTTTTGGTTTCTCCGTTCATGTGACACTCTTCATTTCGTCTTTGGTTATTGTTAATTATCACCTGTGTTATGGTAGTAGCCACCAAAAAGCCCAGCTGGGATCAGCACGTGGGTCGTGGTGCCCATGATGTGCGGGGCAGTTTTATCCCGGCAAGTTCTTTGGGGGGTTGCAGCATTTTATACCCTATTGCGAGGGTGGTGCCCCGGCCGATCCCCTCGTCACAGTGTAATTAATGTTGAAGAGATAACAGTGTATTTATGTATTTTTTTTTTAGAAGTGTTTCTAGCTAGTGTCACGCCATGTCCCCCACCCAGGGGATGGATGTGGGCCCGTGAGCTCAGCCCCGTGCGCGGCATCGTCGTAGCTCGGCACGTAGGAGGAGGACATGGTCCCCACAGAGCGGGTAGATTCGGGCTGGATTCGTAGCCGCTGTCCGTAAAATACACGAGGGCCTCCATTTTGTGTGCCAGACTCTCACGTGCGAGTGCAAAATGGAGAGCTGCGCAGTTGAGTTTTGCCTATAGCGAAGCATGTAGGCGTACGTTGCCCGCGGTCCCTGCACCACTGCGGTGCACGCAGACCCACGATGAGGGTGTCCTGAGCTTATACATCCATCGGTTCCTCCTAAGGGGGTCTCGATCTCTTCTCCGAGTCCTTAGCATCTACGCTCCCGGTCCGAGTGCTGTCCCGGTGCCACGGCAAGCCAGCACGTTGGCTCTCGGGCCAGTGCAAAGGGCCCCGGGGAGTCGTTCCTCCTTCCCCGCAGGCTTCGGTACACATCAGTGCCATTAGATTAGCCAGATAAAATCAAGACGGGTTTAATGACACGCTATTCTGAAAGTTTCCTGGACTTTATTGTTCATAACTTGGACCTGAGTCAGGTTATTTACACATGAGGATTAAAAAGCTGCAAACAACTGTGTGATTTTTAGGGGCTGAAAGCAATTAGCATATGTGGGTAGGAGGATACACTGCATGTCTGCGTTCCTTTAAAATATAAATCACAGTTATTTAATTATGTTTTGAGAGGGCAGATTTAAGGATATACTGCAAAATGCATTACCTATTATACCAACACGATAATCTTATTAACCTTGCTTTCTACTTTTTAATTTTATTGTGCACCCTGTACAACTCTTATGATATCAGAAATAATTACTTGGAGAATACATGATGTCAGAGGTCCGATATGACATTTATCTTCACAAGTGAGGAGACGGCTATCTTGTGCATCGCATAGCAGCACGGGAGGCAGCAGGCGGGTCCGCACCGGGGAAAGGAAGCGAAGATAGGTATCATCAGATGCGATTTAACGTACAGAAGTGTGCGTTCACAGGTTTGGGTTATAGCCGAGGGACGGCTTGACCAAACTTGGTGCAATTCAGCATCCGCGGGCCTCCCGCAAGAGAAAGGCTGAGTGTTTTACTTGCATGTGCCATACAACTCCCGTAGGTGAGCCAATATTTCAGGGCGGCTCCATGCATCCAGCCCTGATCCCAGTTGGATCTCCTGTTAAACCCTGCCTTCTCCATCCCATCCATCCTCAGAGCAGCACCCCTCTCTCTTTTTTAAATTCATCCCTCCTAACATTTGATATGTGTTGATGTTTCCCCCTTTATTTTGTGAGGGAATGGGTGAGGGTGATGGGTGAGGGGAAACAAATGCCATAATAATATCCCTTTTCAGAAGAATATAGTTTAATTTTGTGTGTGCGTGCAGCAGCTGCCATTGGCAAGCTGTCGTCTTTGTTGCCATGGGCTTTTTTTTTTTCGCATGCGTGCCAGAACATGATTGGATGTTTCAGCATGTTCATGTTTTGGGGTGAGATATATCTGTAGTGAAGCACAAAATTGTCATGGGGTTGGTGGGTGTCCAAGGCAGGGTTATTTGGCCAGGTGAGCTGGTTGTGCCAGAGAGGGTCATGCGAACGTGGTACCTGGTGGTTGTTCAATCAACGAGATAAAACTTGCGGGTGCTCTGGATTTTTTGATGATGTAAAAAAGTCATTTAAAACCATCACAGGAGGGTGTATCACCGAGGTCTCCTCCAGCGGGACACCCACGGGGTGCAGCGGGAAGGCCCCGCTGTTGCCTGGAGGGGACCGGTCGGTGGGTTTCTCCTGCCAATCTCGCTCGCCTGGTGCACACACCCCACGGGCGGTCGTGTCCGTCCCCGGCTCTCGCTGACACCGTGGGGAGCTGGATGGTCACACCGGCGAGTTTGTGCTGCCTGAGCCCTGGTGATAACACAGGCTGTGGGCAGGGCTTGCGGTGCCTATGGGGATGGAGCACACCTTCCACGGGGTGTGAAAATAATGCGGCATCACCGACGAGAGATGCAGGGGACAGCAAATCCTCTGGACCTGCCACCGTGGCACTTAGCCCTGGCCGCAGAGGTGTAGCTCATGTTTCTCCTGCTCCTTGGTTTCATCCATTTGCCATATTCATAATATGCTCATAACATCGGTATCTAAACAAAGTCTAAACCTGCTCCGCACCATCCTCTGTGCTGCACATCTCTCTTCTCAACCCAGCTGCTGTGACCCCCCGTTAAGTACCGTTGGACTCGATGGTCTTAAAGGTCTTTTCCAACCTAAATGATTGTATGACTCTAAGTAACATACGATGGGAGAGTAGGAGTGCTCTTCAGCCTGGGAAACCCACCGCGTGGCTGCGGGCATCATCGCTGGGTGCAAAATGCATTTGCAAACTCAGGGGAAATATTTCGTAGGGAGGCATCTCCATACAGCCCTCTTAGGCTCGGACTAGTCCTAAACCGGAGCAGCCGGCAAGGGGAGCGTTTGCAAGGCGAGCGCAGGTCCTGTGCGCAGTCTGCTGACGGTTTCAAGAGAAAGGAAGGACGAAGAACTAAATGGAAGGTGTTGAGACAGCCTCACTCACGTTGTATTTTTCTCTATCTACAGATTTAGTCTTGTGGGTGAGGGACAGATAGTGAGCTGCGTGAGCTTTGTAATAAACATTGCGTCTGGTTAAATTACCGTTTTTGTGTTTAAAGCCAGTACGTGTGTTACAAAATACCTTGTAATGCACTGAAAGAACAGGGATGAACCCCTGTAAAGGTATCAAGAGACAAATTAGATAGTTACTACGTTTATTGTCGAGATGAACACTTACTGGAGATTTTAAAGCAGAAATAAATTGTCAATCAGATTTCATCCTAAGGATATTTGCTCAAAATTTTGTCTGATCTTTTTACTCAGTAAGGTTTTTAATTTGATATGGAAGAAAACGGCCAAATCCCTGAGTGATGCTGGAAACTTAGGGTAAAATTTAAATCAGGTTTGGTTTTTTTTTTCTTTTAAGGCAAAGTAGTTTCAAGTAAATCAGAAGAATGAATTCTTTGTATCAGGATGCTTTTCTAAAGCCCAGCTATTGTGGGGATCCCTTTTAGGGAGGATAGCCACTGCAATGCTTTTATTGTGTGGTGACGAGGACTTTTCCTGACGCGATGAGGACTTCATTAAAAATAGCCAACAAACCTATTTACATTTGTTTCTGTGTTAAAAAGTAAAAAGTAGTTGTCCCTTAGCTAAAAAGTAAATCCCACATCGTTTTATTTGAAAGCTTCACAGACGGCTTGCCTGGCTGTGGGAGGATCAGCCTCGATAGGCGCTGAACCGTTGCAAGCGTAGGTTGGGTATTGCTGGAAAAGTTGGGAAAAACACAGGACAGTCAGGTAAGAAGTGGGATTTTTGTGGTCAAGGCCTTTTTTTTTTCCTGTGGAGAAGGACGTCGGCTTCAACAGCTCCAGTTTAGGTTCTTGCTAGGCAGATGCCGTTGTAAACACCCAGCCACGGAGCTCCGTGCCGGTTGAGGATGCACACTTGTGTCTCAGAAGTGCATCTTCAGCGTGTCTGTTCTTTGTAATGTGGATACACGAGTGTGATATATAGGCACGATAATACACTCAGTGCCCACTTTGAACATGGACATCGTTTCTTTTTCTGGTCAAAAGCTGGAGGTCAAAATCGTGATGGGAACTAGCGTGGACCAGTTGTTTTCCACATGCATGGTCTTTAGCAATGAGCTCTTCTATAAAAAAGTGAGATGTGTCTCAGCAGCAAGCAGTCCTGGGGCGTGAAGCTGTCTGCCCGTGGGACGAGGATGGTATGAGCAGGGTCCCTGTCCCAGCACGGAGTTTGGTTATCCACCGCACTCCCGTACGGTGTGGAGCGCGGGGACCTCTCCACGTGCCCTTTGTGCAAGTGGGGACCAGGCTAAGGACTATTTGTGTGCTATAGGTGGGACGTGCACATCTCCCTGCAGCGTGCCGAAGGATGCTGTAGGCATTGCCCTGGAAAAAATAAGCATAGAATTTTCATTCCTCAATGTCCTGTTGATAGGGTAGGTTTTCCATGAGATGGGTTGCTGAGAAAGTCCTGCTTTTCTCCCCATTCCCAGCTGGATCTCTCCCTGCTATTGCCCTTTGCAACCGGTTTCGTTTGCTGGGGCCTTGGGGCTGAGTTATCCTGGGCTGCGTGGTGCCTTCATCCGCGCTGGAGGCCACCGAGCTTGCGCGGTCCAGCCCGGCTCGGTGTTCCGGCAGCGCTGCCGTTGGCAGCAGGCACGGGCGTAGGGAAGGTGCGAGTGCCAGCGAGGCAAAGTCAGGGCATGCGGGGCGTTTGGAAAGAGGGAAATGAGGCCGAGTTTGAAAAGAAAATGGGATGTTTCTGTCCACGCGATTCTGAAATACGGGGCAGCGGTATCTTTGAGTTGATAAATGTGCTTTGAAAGCCTCAAAAAACTTTCTCTGGTTGCTCAATCAGTATCTGACATTAATAGTATTTCCTCATTAAAAGGGATGAAGGATTCCTCAGACAGTCTTGCTCATGTACATCATTTTTTGAACAAGCGTCGTCTACCTTAGCAACTTCTCCAGGGAACTTTCCAGCTCCGTGCTGGGGCCGTTGGTACGGCTCGAGGGCAGGTCAGTGGCCATGGAGGCATTTAACATTTTAATTGCCTTCCTATACCGATTGCTGCGATGACCTGTTTGTTTGGACTATATCTCTTTTTCATATTTAAAAAAAAAAAAAAAAGAAAAAAAAAAGAAAACAAAGGAAGTACAGTGCTGTGCACAGAACAGTTATTAAAAACAGTTGGGAAGCATATAAAAGGTACTGTTTGTGTGAGAAACGGGACAGCTGTGATGGTCTATTGGGAAAGTGTGTACAGATGGTGGTAGGGAGGGGAATGATGACTACATGGCTGATAAATGAAATACAAAAAGCATTAAATTGGTGATCTTTTTAAAGAGTACATTTTTGGTTAGCATTTTTGGTGCATCATTAGGGCTCTTTGTCTGCCTCTTATTTAGCCAGGAAGTGCGACTGTCTTCGCACATTTGTGGCTCTGATTTTGTTTACAAATAAGGAGTCTGTTTAATAAATCACATACCATGGAATTATTAAAGAAGATAATTAAGCGCACGGTTTTCCCTGCATCGGGAATGGCACGGGATCATCCTAAAGAACCGACAATACCACAAATGCAGTTGGGCTCGAATTAGTTACGGGAACACGTGGGATTTCCTGGAGCCTAAACAGATTTCTTTGTGTTGCAAGAAGTGGGACCAGTGGTGCGAGCCGGGTTTGGGGAGCGAGGCTTCAGCGTTTCGAAACGGCGGAAGGCAAATCGCTCGGCCTTTTGCCTTTATTTTAAATCATCTTACGGTCCCAAAGGTGGTGGCACCAGGTGACCAGTGCCCGGCCGCAGTATATGGGGGATGGAGGGGCTCTTTTGGAGGAGGCAACGAAGGAAAGAGGGAGGGAGGGAGAGTCGGAGATAAAATTTTTCTCTGTAGTTCATAGGAGAGGGTTCCCCATCTTCCCATCCTTAGCAGAGCTTTATCACATCCCTTATCATGGAGCTAATGGAAATGAAGGCAAAAACTGTGCGTTTCTGTGCACTGCTATAAAGTAGAGATGGTCACTCAAATACTGCAAAGCTCGGTGTGGAGAGTTGTTAAACAAATAGGCAAAATAATCCCCCTCCTCCCAGCGTTTTGTCCAGTTTCCAGCTGAAATAATTCCCAGTTTCCCTTCACCTTCCCTCTCAGCAACTCGTTGCTTCATGTTCCTGCTCATTGTTTCTGGGTGCCATCAACAGACGAAAGCATTTTCCTTAATAATAAATAGCCTTGGGTAATGTAGCGTTTTTCCATGAACCAGCCCAGTGTCCGGCCGCCCCATGAGCCCCGGCCATGTCATTGTCCCTCCCTCGGCGGGGACGGAGCACCAGCAACCTCAGCGCCGGGTGGCTTCAAGTACTGCAAAAAGAGGGTTCAACAAACCTCCATAAGAAGAACCTACCCAGAGGGAATTTTTCCAAAGTCCCATCGGTTGCAGGTTTATTGATGCTCTGAATTTTGTTGATTTACAAACCTTCCAAAACTTTTAACACACCACTTTGGGGATTATTTGCTCTCCTGACACAGTATCACAAACTCCTCTTGTTACCAGACTTGATGAACGGCATGTTTCTCTGTGCCTTTTTTGGGGCCAAGTAAATTTTCTTGAAATGTAGAAAAAAAGAAAGATTTTAAAAAGGTTTAATGTGAAGAAAATGTACGACAACTTGATAGATTGCTTGGGACTTCAGTGCAGTAATTGTACGAACTAGGTTGCAATTTTTTTTTTTACAGATGCGATGTATTAAAAAGAACAATAGACAAAGAGACGTATAGCACGAGGATGGAGAGACCATCCTGGCCAAGCTCTACAAATTTGTTCCAAATTTCAGTTACTAAATAACCACAAAAACATATTTCTTGTAATAACACTGTATGTTTTCTTGGCTGATCAGATCTTGTGTCATTTGTGGGTTTTTTTGTACACCTTGTCCGTAAATACTCTTCACCTCTGACAAAGAAAACAGTCCATTTCATTTGCAGATCATGGTGAAGGGACAATTTAGCGATATCTGGGCATGTATGAAATGCCTCGAGTTGAAGATGATCCCTTTTAAGAAATGTTTTATTTTTTATCAGTGTGAACGCGTGCTCTCCTCTAGCTTCACTAAGTAGACAAGTCCAAGAGGTCTTGGAAGAGCTGCCCTGGTGGGTACCCCAGAGGCAGCAGAAACGAGCGGCTGTTCGAGATGCTGCTGCGGTACCTCATGATGATACCAGTCCAACTTCGGTCCTGGCCTTGCAAACGGGCACCGACAGCACAGCTTCATCAGCTGGAGACGCAAACGAGGATGCGTTTTAGAAACGCGACGTCTCCCTCCTCCTTTTCTGCAGTATGGAGCGTGTGTTGCACAAGGCGTCTGCTTGCCAAACCCAGCGATGGGAAGGCAGATTTCTCTGCCAGCTTGCACAAAAGTGGTTTTACCCACCGTCCCTGAGAGCGGAGTTAGTCTCCGAGTTGCTGGGGCTGGGTGTATGGATCTCCTGTAGAGCCTCGTTGGAGCGGCGGGGTGCAGAGTCTACCCGCCGTTATTCAGCCGCTATTTCGGCCTTTTCTTCGGGATGTGCTGCCAACCAAGAGGGAAGGGGGCAGCGACAAAATAGATGGGGTCTCTCGATACAGCCCCGAGCTTTGAAAGAAAAGGTTCATCCTGTGATTTGTGTCTTTGATTAGTTACTAATTTTACACTCACAAAAATAATCGTCTGATGATCGCAGTTGATGGGAGAGCCCGGCCGTGTTGTACGGCTGTGATTTACAACTTGTTTTTCCAAACTTTTTTTTTTTTTTTTTTTTTTTTGTCCGTAGGGGACTCGGTCCTGCCCAGAACAGCGGCCCCTCCGCTTCTGGGCTAGTGCCAAGCCCCGGAGCCAGAGCCCCGTCCCCGGCAGGGGCCGGGCAGAGCAGTCCTGCTCCCATCAGCAGGCTACAGGAAGGCAACTATTAAAAGTAGAAAGCTATTAAGCAGTCAGGTTTTTATTATGCTTTAGTGTTTTGTTTAAGTCTTTTCTTAATTGGTTGATTAATGTAAGCGAAGTCCTTTTCTCCCCCACCATCTCTACAGATGGCAAATGGTAGGTCCCAACTGTCATTGTGTGCAAAAAAGGTTATGGTTCAAAGTCAGAGATACAGAGATACCACGATAATCAATCATAGGAACTTGTCTCGCTGTGCCCGGCCAGGCAGAAGTTAGGCTTTTGGTAGTCATATTCCCTCCAAACTCATCCGGAGGAATTTCTTTTCACTTTATTTGGGGGGGGCGAGGAGTTGCTGCAGACTTCTCACTGCCGAATCTGGGGCGTTTCAATAAATCCCGGCAGAGCCGTAAGCGGCCGCGGCGCCGGTTGGCGTGACCGGGGCTTTTCTTCTCCTCGGCATCCTTCTCCTTGGCAGGGTCTGTATGAAGGCAGGACGTGCAGCCCCTGAACCTCACCGCTAAAAAATAAGCCCAGAAGAAATAGGGGCGTCACGTCTGCTTTAGAGAATTACCTTCAAATACATATCTTTTAAACTCTTTTCTGCTGTGGTTTTTTTTTTTTTGATCTAAGAGGATGATTTATTAAGGCTAACTTCCTTCTCAGGATGAAGCGTAGAATTATGTTTCTGGTATTGATCCATAAAGAGGATTTGCATTTTATTCATACTATAAAAGTGCTTTTAATGGAGACATCGCGGTAATTGAATTTATACTGTGTGTAACTATCGAAGTATCTTTTTAATTATTTTATGTTATGTAATACAATAACTAAATCTAAAGCCTGTGAAAGGGGATGGCTGTACTCTGTCCTTAGGAGTAACATATACAGCTTTTAATATTCTAACGGTGGAATGCAGTTAAGGACATTCTTTATTTGAGGGGAAAAAAAAAAAAAAAAGAGGGGGGAGAGAGAGAGAAGAGAAAGATTTCATTACATTCAGCACAGTATGAGACTAAGTCAAAGTAGTTTTGCTAATTAAATTCAATTGCTATCCATTAGACCAATGGAATGAGATGAATCTAGCATATAGCTGACACAGCACAGGTATGCAATTTGGCTAAATGGCCATTTCTGAACTGCAGCACGCCTTGCTCCGCTCGCTCGTTTTTCCAGGCTCACAATTTCTGTACGGAGAGAAGTCGAGCAGCCCCCGACACCTCTCGGGGAGCACGGGCACGTGTTTGGATAGGCAGGCTCACCGGCCTGAACGCTAGCTGCTGACGAATTTAAAATGTGCTGGAGTAAGCTCCTAAAGTCCAAAGGCAATGCGGAGATGGGCGGAGGATTTTTTTTTTTTTTCCGGGTTCATTCGCGGTTATTTTCCTTTCTCTGCCCGTGAGGCCGCCTGCAACGGGCTCCTCGTGTTGCCTGTAGCCGTCCAGCAGTTGCCGCGAGAGCAAGCCTGAGTTACCAAAACGGCTTGAAAGGCAGCCAGCAAGGTACGTTTGGTGGCGTTTTGGCATAACGTACTACTTGGGGAGATTTTGTATGTCAGACGGAGAAGTCTCCTACCCCGGTGAAATGACAAGAATACCTCTCAAGCATTGGCGGAGGGAAAATTTTGACAGCCAGCGAGCCTGCCATGCTGCTGAGCGCACAGATTTACACTTCCTGCCAAGATTAAAACGGGCGAAACCCAAAAAGGGTATCGGGGATTGTCACTTTAGGAAGAAATAACGCCTTGGTGTAACGCGCCGAGGCAAGGGCTGCGGTCGGCCTTCCAATACTTTTATTTCCCGGGATCTCGCGAGCTCACGTGTAACGGTTGGTGTCGTCGGATCGGGACTGGCACGACAGGAAAATAAAAAATAAACCTATCGGGCAAGCGGGATGACAAATTTTGCACCTCACCTGCTTTGATGCTGGAGCTCAAGTTCCAGTTTTGCCTCTCGTTGGAGCAAATCTCGGCAAAGTCTGGGGAGTTTGGTGTGAACGAAGCCTCTGAACTTCACTTTCTGCTTCCGATTAGCTGCCGCAGCGTATTTTCCTTCAAGCTATATTTAGCGAAAGGAAAAAAAAAAAAGTCAGCAAGTTGGTCTGAAAAAAGGCCTGGCAGAAAACTGGTCATTGAAGCCCCTCTTTGCTATATGGTATCCTTAAATTTCCTTCCGAGCGCAACCGGTGATGCTTTTTATGATCAATCTTTCGGGTCGGAGTATTTGCTCAATAGAATGCAGACAAATAAATGTGAAGAAAAGCATCCTGCTTTAAAAGAAGGAAACAATTAAACCTCCTACTTTGTTATTTACAGTAACTACCTTTTTTTAACAATTGTAGAGGTTCGAATGAAAGTAGCAGTGTGAAGAGGGAAATGTGGGAACTTTCATTTGTCGAGACTTTGCATTTCTTCTGCTTTATAGCCATCAGAAAAGAGATTGTTGTGCATTCTATTAAATACTGCCAGTATGATTAATTTAAAGGGTTACATTTTATTGAACCCTGGTGTAGATGTTCTTTGTCAACTCACATTCACTGCTAGTTAGAGTGTGTGTCGCATTTATCAAAACTTTCTGGAGCCCCTCTCACCTCATTAGCATGTGAATCTCTATTGAGCAGTTAATGTCCGTTACAGCGAGAGTGCTCAATTCTTGTTTTCAATAAGCCAGTTGTAAAATGTCAGACTGTCACTTACAATATAAAAAAGCAAAAATGATGGTATTTGTAAAAATGTTATCACCTCATAAAAACAAATTGTAAAGACATGAAAGTGATCTTGGTATGCTTTGCTTTCAGAAGTGAGTTAGTACAGCTGCTTTAAATACCAGTTGTCTGGATTCCCACACTTTCCTACCAATGGAGAGGTTTACACAAGCATAATTTAAGTTACAATTACCCTAATTAACATCTCATTTGCATAAATTGTTGAAGTCAAAACAACAAAGAATTGCTTAAGAAGCTTAACCCTATTTGTCCAAAATAAAGAGATGAGTTTTCACTTTGCAATCAGAATTGGCAGGTTCATTATGTCGGAGCTAGAATACAAACCGAAGTTATACTATTAATTAATACTTTACGATTTTATGATCGGGATGTGCTTCTCCTATTTGCAAGGTGCGAGATTTCGAAACATCCTTGCTGTCGGAGGTGCGGAGCTGTCAGGTGGGCAGTCCGTGGAGTATTTCTGGAATTAGTAAAACCCAGCTCCGTGTCCCTCATCCCTCTCCTTCGCAGACGTGGGCAAACCCTGGCTTAGTCTGCTCTGGCTGAGATGGCAACTGGGGAGGAGTTGGGGCTGAAAGCTCTCACCCTGGGAAGGAGGGCTTGTAAAATGGTGTGAAGAGGCCAAATGACAGTGGTGACAATAGCGATGATGGGCAGAGAGACCCTCTGTCCTCCTGTGGCAGAGCTGGCCGGTCCACCTGGGTTCTCCGGGTGCTTTCAGACTTTCCAAGGCCACTGTGAATTTTGGCCCTTATCTCAGAATACAGAAATGCAGAGAAAGAGAACTGCAAAATAAAGTTTTGATACTATTCATTTAGTAAAACCACAGGTAATCTTCCAGTTACGGTTTTGAGGCACTGGTTTAGAGGAGCTTCCAGTGCTTGTGGGTCAGTCCTGGTCCTGCGCTTTGCATCTCCTTTGAACGTCTGACTCCTGGTCCCTGCCTGCTGCGGGCGAGGAGGGCTGGCAGGGCTCAGGCCAAAGCTGCTTCTCCCTCGGACACCTACTACCCTGGGTGGATTAAAACAGTTCTGCCGGCCAGTCCTGCTGCTTTGCTATACCTATTAACTGTTTGCTGCAAAAAAATACCTTTTATGTGCTTGTGCCACTGCAGCTATGTAAGGCGCTACGGGAGTCATTGATACGGGCGGTAAAGGTAGTGATGCTCAGGGTTTTTAGCAGGGACAGGACGTGGGGAAGCTCGTTAGCCCACGGGAACGGCGGGTGGCGCAGGGTTTTGATCGGCTGTCAGGTGCCCGTGTGCCGGTGCTAATGAAAGCGTTCCCAGTCGCCGGGGACGTATTTTCCTTTCCTGTATTATCTTGTTGCAGCTTCATTAGCTAAGTCAGAGTGAATGTACATTAGCCCAATAAAACTCTTCCTGCATCCCTGTGACTTAGCATCCCCTCCCATCAGTGCCCTCTGGATGGAGATTATCCGCCGGCGTCTGCGAGTAGGTGCCGATCGATTGAACCGCGCCGGAGTGAATCGGGTCATGCGCTGAGCTCGGTTTTAACTTGAGGTTGAGCCTGTACCGAAAAGCTTTGCAAAGCAAAGATCACAGTGAACTTATAATCGTAAACCAGCTGAACCAAAGATGAATCTCGCCTACTGGTTTTGCGTATTCTTTTTTAAAGATTGCATTATAATTGAGCGGTTGACTTCCGCGCTGCGCTCTTTTTTATGAGCCAGTGATTACAGAGTATACGGCGCTTATGCTCTGAACATGAATGAATCTGCCAGTTCTACTCCAGTACTCTTTATAAAATAACAAGACTTACCAGGTGGCAAGAATTGCATAATTGAATTGGACTGAATCCTGGTTTTCCCAACCCAGAGCGGTTACACTTAGAAGTAAATTACAATTAAAAGAGACAGAATGTTTCCATTGTATTAAGAATCCTTAATAGCAAACTTTTCATCCATAAGGCTCTGTTCTCTTCCTGAAGCGTGAGGGAAATTACTGTATGTGTCTAACTAACATTAACGCTAATGGGAGCAACGTACATAAATCCCCGCACGGCGATGGCAGAACAGACCCCGGATGCCTTGAAAGAGGAAAGTTCTTGCAGGGGATGAATCGAGGTGCCCGAGTCTGTTGGTTCCTGTGACATCTGCTCTGGAAATGTGTAAGGGTTCAGCTTGAGGTGCGGGTTTTCGGAGAGTCTTCTGGAGTTGCACCCAGAGCTGCGTTGTGAGACCAGCCCTCTGCTCCTTCGGCTGGGCTCTTCCTCCAGGGCACTGGGAGGAAGCAGATCCCTAAAGCAGATAGGAAGATGCCGTGGACAGATTCAAATGCCGCTAAAACCACTATTCATTTTAGTCCTCCAGAAAGTTAAAAAAACCACAACTGGTGCTGTTTGCCAAGAGTACCCGAGCTCCTCAAGTTGTGCTCACCACTTCCTACCCTTCGGAGCTGGGGATATTGAGAACATCTGTCTCCCGATGCAACGAGAAGAGGCTAGTCGGCTTCCTTCCCTCCTTTCCAGCGGACCTTCGCGTTTCCTTGCCTCTTCGTTTCTTATTCCCCTTCTCCCTGGGACGCCTGTCAACAGCAATCCTCATCCAACTGTGCAGGTCAGGCAGCACAGACAGCAATTCCTTCAGCCATCCCGAGCCGCCGGGGACCAGCCCTCCCGTCCCAGCCTTGCCCCGGCCATTTGGGCATGAGGGTCCTTCGTGCCATACACAATTCACTCAAGGAGGCGAAGATGTAGATACAAACCTCATTTTTATTCAAAACCCGGTTCTTGGTGAACTTTCCGATCTGCTCTTCTCGATGGCGATGCAATGCACTGTCACCTTGCCATTAGGGCTAAGTAATTAATAGCTGCCTAATAGAAGTGAATGTGGTTGCTCAGCAAAATGAAGGATGTGTGCTACAAGGGAAAGCACTAGAAAGTAAAGTGGAGCTGGAAAGTGTTTAGCGGGGGGAAATTTCTGCTTGCCCTTCGTTAGGAGAAGCTCCAAAGAAATGTAAAGTGTGATCACATTAATCAGAAGAACTGGCATCATGCGATATTCTTCTTTGTTATTTGGCATAAATTGCCTGGCGTTAAATGATTTAAATTACATGTATACCTGCCATAATTTTTTTGCTGATATTTAATGAATACTGTGGGTTGTCTTTGAGCATTTGAACATACGGGCCGGTGAAGGCTGAATGCAACCCCTTTTTCTGGCTGATGAAATCTGTTCTCATGTGGACTCCCAGCACGGATGGGGAGAAGGGAGCAAATTTTGAATGAGTTTATTACAATCAGGGCTCTGCAAGATAAATACGCATTATAGGTCTTTTTTCCTTTCTTGCTTTTTTTTTTTTTTTTTGGTTTGTTGTGCGTGTAGCCTTTCACAGGACATGCCTTTGTTTAATCCATCACTGATCATCGGTGGTGTGATCACTAAGAAGCCGTTGCAGGTACCTGGCTCTCACGCCCATCCCTTCCTCATGCTTTTCTCATAGCTCACTTGTGTGAAGATGAGCCCAATCCAGTGAAGAGCAAGACAAACCTCCACTTTGACAGATTTTAACCGCTATTGTAGTCATGAAATGGCCACAAAATACCTACAACTAGTCAAAAACCAGCTGTGTTTTTGTAAGGTCTACTTTGACCAAGTTGCTGTCGTTTTTTTCCGGCTCTTTAGAAGCCCTGACTGACATGAGCATATGTAACGTCAGGAATACCTTTATATGATTTTTTTCTGTCCTGGTACTGTAGTGTAATTAGCAGGTTCAGACTTGCTTGCGTTCTTTTCAAATGCAGTTCTTCTCGGGGAAAGAAATTAAACCAAGGGATGATGTAGTTTTTTGGAGCCACTCAGATGAAAGTAAGTGGTGGTTACAATTATTCAAAAGTACTTAGAAAAGTATTGAATATGGTAATCTTTGCTAGGAGAAAGCACTGGACTGGTTAAAGCACGTGGCTGGAAATGTGCAGAGGTTGGGTCCCTTGCCAGCTCCGCCACAGCCTTTCTTTGTGGCCTTGGGCAAACTGTGTAACTGGTTCTGTAATAGTACGGTTCGTCAGGAATAAAAGTGGGAGCGCCGCTGTTTCTTTTCTTCTTTCTATTTGTCTGCTTAAGATTTTAAAGTTTCCAGAACGTAGACACCGTGTATTTGTGCAGCGCCCAGTCCAGCTACAGCACAGATATTGATGTTATCACCATTACCGTCGTCCTTGGCTTGCAGAAGACATTTACCAGTCTAGGTCAGACCACCTAACGGTGATGTAGAAACTTATTTAAATGTAGCAAACTATAAAGCTGTCTGGTATATTCAAAAATGAAAGTAGATGACACCCACTCCCCGGCTGCCCATCTGCTCAGACGGACGTTGTGCCGGGGATAATGCTGTCCTTGTTCTCATGAACACGGCAGTGCTTTCTCTGATGGACGGGGCTGGGGCCACTCCTGCCCGCGCATCCACATGCACCTGCAGAAAACCCCCGAGATTTCCAATGCCTTTTGCTACCGACACGTCCCTTTGGAAAGGGAGTCTATTAAAGGTCGTGGAAGAAGGCTAATTTTTGCAGAGTGAGTGGTAGGACCCAACCCTCCTGTAGGGTTTCAGAAACACTCTTGAGATTTGCTCTCCCTTGACGCAGGCGTAGAAAATCACCAAGTGACTTTTTATGAAAAATGTTGGCTTTAGACAACCCAGAGCTCTTCTTGAGCTTTGAAAAGTTTAAAAAAAAAAATCAGTGATCAAGGCCAGTATCTTTGGCTTCGGCAGATGTACTTGCAGTCTTTTTGTTCAAAATCAGGTGCAGCACACAACCGGGGGTTGCTCCTGGCTCTATACTGCATGACTGCTCGAGTGTCTTCTATAAAATCCGAATGGCAAATATAAAGGAGGCAAATAAAAACCGTGAATGGTTTATCACGCGGACAAGGAAGAGAGGGCTCGTACGCAGTATCGAGCATCATCAAGGTAACAGGGTTTGTTCTTCCCAAAATAGGGGCGTGAGCAGGCATGGTATGATGCAAGAGAGAAACTCAGCTGATGGGACAGTCCTGGGGGCCTCAGTCGGGTGGGACCGGCTACTTTTTCTTGACTGCAAAATTTCTCACCTATCCCTAGAGCCCTTGGCCACGCCGTTTTCTGTGTTTCAGTAGGGCTACTGACACCCTCGTTTTGCTGTGGGTACCATCCCCACAGCATCATCAGAGAGCTTATAGTTTTAATAGAGAAGAAAAGCAAATCGCTGTAGGATGTCCAAAGAGAACAGCCTATTAGGAGCAGCTAGACTTGGAAAAAAAGGCCAGGGGAGCAAGTGGATCTCCTGAGAAACAGCCATCAAAGAAAAACCTAGCCTGAGATTTTGTTGAGTTTATTTAAAGTGAAAATTAAGAGAGGTCTCCTCTTCTGGAACCACACTCACTTTGTTATTAACACTTACCAGCGGCGAGCGCCGCTTGGTAGAAGGAACATACCCATAACCGTAATGCTGTTCTCACAAGCCAAAGAATTTGCATGTCCAAAAGGGATGTGTATCATAAATAGACTGTTTACAGTAGACTTAAATTATATGATGAGCCATATAACAGCAGTGAATATATCATATCACAAGCCCCTGCCAACCATGCATGACTACTATTTGCTTCTCCTCAGGCGGTAAACAAAGTTTTCAGCTGACCTACTGTTTAGTAGAAGTGCACTGAAACAGAGATAAGCAGTGCCGCTCGTAACGCTGTAGTGGAATAAAATCTGGCATAAATTTGCCTAGAAAGTAGAAGGAATGCATGAAATATTATTTCTTAGTTCACGTAGAACTTTTCTGCCAGCACGCCATGTAATATTGCATTGCTAATAAAAGGGAGTTCATTCCTTCTTCTGAAAGGGTTCGTATTCCAGTCGGGGGGTCAAGGCAACGTGTATCGTATGAATATCAAATTCTTTAAGATGAGGCATGAATTAAATATTCCAAATTAATGACCTGAAGGAACACGCAAAGCGCACGAAGTGCCCCGTATCGTATTGAAATGCCTCGAGATTCCCACTGGATGCAGCAGTACTTGGAGCAGCCCTTCCGACTTCAGGATGAATGCTTTACGGGAACACCTGGAAGGCACATCTGGGGTCCCAGGACGGACCTAGACTTCGCCTACGCTGGAAAGCGGGCTGGTTGGGGCTCTGCAGAGTTGTATAACACGCTTCGGACCGATTTTCCAGCGCCTAATGGGAACGTCGTGCATCGCAGCCGGGTGTTTGTTTGTCTGCCTGCTCCTAGCCTCCCTCTTACCGTATTTATATACGCACACATGCAAAAAATATGAGAGTTAAGAAAAATGTCAACCATATGTAACATACATGGAGATTAGTGACAGTAACAGTGAATTCATTGCGGTTTTGGCAGTCAGGACACCATCCAGGCCATATTTTAGAGTTTTAGACAAATCCACATGTATTCCAGAGATTGCTGTGGATTTTCAATATGTGTGGCTCATTAGATACGCAATCTGCCTGCTATTCTCTCCTGTCACACAAAGCTGATGGCAGCAAACTGGCATCTTGGAGATGTTGGTAGCACTACAGATTTTAGCATTAACGCCAGCCTTGGGCAACCTGAAGCTCCGTACCGTTCTGCGGCACGTGCCGGCGGTTCGTGCCCGGGGCAAGGGGTGCCGGGCTGCGGACATCCCACGGTTGGGAGATTATGGACAAGCATGCAGGAGAGGGGTGGTGTTGGTTTGGTTAATGTTCTGCTTTCAAGCAAAATACGACAATTACAATCCGACGTGCGTCCCGGATCACCGTCCTTAAAGAAGGAAACGGGAAGAAGCTTGCCAGCCCCAAACTCGGATTTTGCTTTTTCTGAGTCTGTCACCGCAGCACGCTGACCAAGCTGCAGCTTTTGTGCATTGTTTTTCTTTTATCACAGCTTGAAAATACTTTTTCTGGGGGCTATAAATCTCTTCTCAGATTCATAATTTTTTCAGATTGATAAATTCTTCTCAGATTCATAGTTTTCCCTTTAAATCTCAGCAGCTCCGTACCCCAGTGAATATATCTGTATAGAGCTTTTGCTACCTGCACAAATCTAATAATCCTGTTTACACGTGCAGCATACAAAAGTACGGGTTCGGTTCATATAAAAGTGCTAAACTCTTGCCTAAACCCGTCTGAGTTCAGGCAAGGCTACGTTCGACACAGGGCTGAGTGCTTAAATATAGGTGAAGGCAATTCTGGTCTGCTAATTTCAGCAGAATGTTTCAAACAAAGTGTTACTGTTTAATCTGGGCACATGACGGGTGAATGAATGTTTGAATGAAATGACATAATTGTTGGTTAGCCTGTATAATTTGGAGAGCGTTCGCACAAGTTTAACTCTCTCCGGAGGCAGGGGATCCTCGATGCGGGTAGGGAGGTGCCTTCCCTAAAGGCAGAGGATGGCCAAATCCTGGCTCCCAATCTTTGGATCGATGGGGCTGAGACTGGCTTAGCACGGCGTTTCGGTTCGAGAATATTGTCCTTAACCCCTCTCCTCGCGTCGTATATGATATTTAATGCGTCATCTTTGTTTTAAACAAAACAATACACAAGCTGTTGCTGGCAATGGTGGGAAGCTGGTGGTCCATCTGGAAAGCAGGGAGATAGATGAGGGGAAAAAAGAGAATGAAAACTGTTTAGGGGTGTATTTGCATGTGTAAAACCCTGGGATGGGAGCAGGGTATTTAATAGCTTTTTAAAAAGCGGTTTGAAGACATGGGAGACTCTTTGTCTGTAAAGGAGTCTATCAACGATGGACATTATTCGTCTAATAAAAACGTGGGGTTTAATCAAAGCAAAGCTGTGAGCCCATACCTTTAAAAAAGTTGTTTATTCATTATTTCTGCTGCATCAAATCCATTCACTCTAAAATTAACCATTTTTCCTTGACAAAAGTTCAGAACGGTATAAAATTAACCAATAAGATAGCTTATTAATTAAACCAGTGGCAAAATAGCTATTTCAGTGTGACGGGCTCTGCGGGACGGTTACAAGTCGGGTTTCTGGCTGATTGCTCCTGGCGTTCCCAAAGACAGAGCACCCCACCTCAGCTTACCACTGCCCAGCGTGCATCCAATATGCCATTTACAACCTTGATTATAACCAGAGGAAAGTTCATTGAAACCAGAATATGTTACAAAATAATTAATCTTTCCTGCCATCTTGGATTCTCTCTCTCTCGCCAGAATCCGGCCAGATGTTTTGCAGTCACTGCATGCACAGGGCGCCGCGATCCTATTTACACGACTCGGGTTTTTCCTCCATCCGTCGTGCTCTTTGCTCCAAAACTGACACATTTCACCTTTGCTTTGGAGATTCTCCATCCCTGCTAAGGGCTTCCTGGAGAATTTTGGTATTTGCAAATTAAACTCTTTTATGCGTGTGGCAGTTTTGCTGCTGTCCTTGGGGACCGGCGCTGAGCGTTTTGGGGAGAAGTTCCCCCCCGGAACGCCGAGCATCGCCGCCGTTTCAGTCTGGCCAGGCCTGAGGATGATGTATGGAGCAGGTGTTTGCAATTTAGGGTTCGCTGCCGTTCCTGGGGAAATGGGTGGAAAAAGGAGGATTGGGAACAGAGTGAAAAGGCAGCAGGAACAAGGCTGGCATTATCCACGCCGCTCCCAGCCCGAGCCGCGCTCCGAGCCTGCGCCCTGCGTGGCTTAGAAAGCTGCGTCTTCCACCGCTGTTAAAAGGGACCTCAGTAAATGAACAGGCGAAAGACCTGAGCGAGGAAGTTGTTCTTTGTTTTTTGGGTTTTTTTTAAAAAATATATAAAAAAGCTAATTGGGGCTCACCGAGCAATCTGACATCGCTGCAAATCCTGCTCAGAAATATATGTGCTCTGCTTTAATGACAGCACATAGAGTACTGCTGAGATAGTGGAAAATTTTACAGGGAGTTTTGCTTAAGGAATGGCTTTAACTCAAGTTACCTGTAGAGTACAGTGTCATATGGAAACACTTAGGGAGCTGTGGAAAACTTTCTGAAATACAGTGGAATTTATCTAGCGAAGCGTTTCACATGGGGAGGAGGAATATGGATTACAATGGAGTCAGGAAAGAGCGGGCTATTGAGCGCTTGGAGACGGCCACTTGCAGCCCTACTACCGCAGATGAAAAGTACATATGTAACCGGGGGGGGAGCATTCCTAAACGGCCGCGTCTGGGATACATTTATACTATTTGCCATGCACGTAACCTTGTTATATAAAACAGAGTCCAATAACCTTAAAAAGATGGAGGTTAAAAAAAAAAGAAAGGTGCAAGGAAGCAGATCTGCTTCCAGATTTGAACGCCCGGGGCCTGCGATGGGGGTAGGAAGAGCAGAACACGGAGCCGGGGGGCGAAGGGGGCCCCGGTTGTC